>NW_024541406.1:0-47655 GCF_016758755.1 Suillus discolor | reverse complement strand
CGGCTAAGGCGCGGGGAGCGACTTAGAAGTGCAGCAAGGTGTTCAAGGAAGCAAGTGGATTAGACAAGCTAAAGACCAAGTTCTGGGGATCTACCTAGTAGATTAAAGTAAAGAACTAATACAATAATCTGTCTACTTATATACTGTCTGTACATAAGGGTTCAAGCTCAGTCTGTATCTAATAGTATATCTGGGATCTATGGCATCATGAGATGAGAGTCCATGAGGCCATCCATGAGGATAGATAAGATACATGAGGCTTAAGCTCTGATTAAGCGTGAGGCGCCAAGTGTTGCTGCGCATCTACATGAGGCGACATGAGGCATACATGCACCGGTCTAGGTGTCCATGAGGCGTACAGCCTCCATGGATCAGATACAAGGCCTTCTAGGCCAGTGGTGGTGTCACAGCGGTCCAGACCACTGTCATTCTAAGTTCTGGCGGCGTGCCGCCGCATTGGGAGTCTGGCAGAGCAGGGGCTCTTGTAGATGTTGCAGATGACTGTAACAGTAATGAAATGCTGCTTAGGACATGACATTAGCTTATAGCAGTTAAAAAATGAGCCATTACATTTATCTTCATTTTTTGAAGCTGTGATGGAGCCATAGGATTTTCTTCTGCATCTGAATTGCTCATCTTAATGGCCAGGCTTCATTCATCCTTTCCTTGTTGGGGCTGCTAATATTTCCCCAGTCCGTTTTTCAGTTGCACTGCATGACCACCAACACCTCATGTGCTTCTCTCACTTCATCGAGAGGGGAGGATACTACTGAGGCTTGGCCATCTTTCTTGGAGGCATCAGGCAAGCTGGAAATGTATGTAATACATCTAGCACTTTAGTAGTCATAGATTACATAAGCTACAAAGTACAGCACAATAAAAGGTTATCATGAGGGAATGGCTAAGGAGAAGAAAAGGAGATAGTACATAAATCAAGTACTACATATGTGTGAGGCATGTATCAATAATCATCAAATATTACTGGATTCTAGCTAATTTAACCAAAGCACCACCACCAGCTCCTGACTTCCTGGTGAAGTAAATGCAATTCAAAAATGTTTGGTGGATACCCTTCCTCATTGACCATGACTCACCCTGTAACCTACATTAACAGGCATAATGTATATGGGGAATGAGAGGATCACATTCACCCATGTGAAGCCACTTATTATTACAATAAGGACATGGGTGTGTGTGATTGTGTTGAATACTAATAGTACACTCATGTCACTGCAATAGAAAACATACACTGGATTCAATATAAGAGATTGTCCAAAGCTTTAGTTAGAAAACTTTGAGGCATGGATATTGTCAACGAGAGGTAAGGTAAAGAGTGATCCCACCATAGTCGCTGAGCCAACCTAGGACTCAGAATGTAGATGGTGATGTCTATTTATACTACCTGGTGGCGCCAAATGCACACATCATTGGCTGGCTAGAGCCTATGGATAGTACCCTTCCTTTTAGAGAATGTGATTTTGCCAAGGAATGGAACCATAAAAGTGCATTACATTTTAGTGTCATGATCTATAGACTAGATTGTTTTTCAGGACTTGAGCTCGAGGCCTAGTTTTGGTGAGTGATCATTGATATCAGCATAATCGCCTGATTCAAATAAACTGCTCAACAGAAAGCATGTAGAATTCTTTTCTCATGATTTCAAGCTGGATCACTTCCTTTTAAGAAAGCTGCATTCAGAACTTGATTGGTTTTATGTAGACATGTTCTATTACATTCCAGTGCTGAATAGAATGATCTGAGTGAAGCACAGATGCATTGACTTTAGACAATTCCACTTCAGCCACCATATTCTCTAACAGAGAAGTAACGGGAAACATCATCACCGAACTGGTCAGTCTGGGTACATAAAGTTGCATTACTCTTTACAGCATCCTCATGACGCAAGTGCAGATGATCTGACAGGTTCCAATGGAAATATAACAGAGCCAGGTGTTGCATTATTTGGTGAGTAATTGCTTTGAAAATAAGACAGCATGAATGTTTATATTGTTACCATCAGGCAGACTATATCACATGCTACATATGTTTGTCATCTCTCTTACATATTGTGACTAATATGATGATGCAGGTTACCACCAGTATCTAAATTATTATGGACAACCTAAAGTGCGTCTTTTACAGTCACATTCAATGGGCCGCAGGCCTAGAATAGAGAGCTCCCTTCATAGCTATGCTAGCTATGTTGTGCCTTCCTATGTTGGTCCAAAAATGCCTCAACCAAATCTATGTGAACGGCCTTATCAATTCCCTTGACATCAAGAAGTTTGTTGACGACTTCAGCTCCCAGATCACAGCACAAATAACTCTGGTGAGTGACATAAGGGCAGAGAATGAGGACTCATTCATGCGTAACAGGCAGGGGTCATCATGGTGATTGATGCTGGTTTCCTTGCTTTCCAAGGTGTAGGTACAGGAATAGTGGCTGAGTCTATCTTGAAAGGATCCATTATATTCTGTGTGGGCTGCATGTTCACAGGCATGTTCATGCAACACTTTGGAGAGAAACTGAAAAAGCTGATATTCATGGTTTGTTTTAATTTTTATTCTACAGCTATAAGTCTGACATTACCACCCAACCAGGCATATTATCTGGATCAGGGGATAACAGTTGTCATTGGGGTGTTCAGTGCACCTAGATTTTTTTGTATCATGGGGCAAGTAAACTTTTGGATTAATACCCTTTACATTTGCTCACAAAAGATGTACTCAAGTATTGCATGGTCCAGCATTGAATTTCTTGCCAGTGCATTCATAGACACTGAGCACTCCACACCTGCCCTGATTACATGCACTTACTGCCTCCTGATTGTGATAGGTATCTTAGCACCATTGGTTTGGCATGGTTTTCAAGCAGGGGTAGTACCATATTTTCAGAAAGAAGACTAAATTCTATTATATGTACTTATGTTGCATGTATGTTATGTAAATGTTCTCACTACAGGCCAGCTCAACATTGTCATGCACCCGGAACTGTTTTAACCACTGAATTTTACAACCTGGCTTGTAGACATACTAAGAGCAAATTCCTATTGATCCCCATATCTAATTTCTACAGTGTCTTGGTTCAACATCAACACCTATGTTTGAGTGGGAATTTGAGCTCATCATTGTCAGATGCCTGACAATGATGAGCTCAAACCAGATTTTGCCGATCATGGATAGGCCAACTTGTTATGCCTTTCCTTCAAGTCTCTGGTATCTCCAACATCTATAGGTCAACTGCTACCTTTTTTCATAAGGCATAAACAACCAACATAGCTCTTGTTATTATCTTCTTAACCACTAATCATCCCTCTCATTAGCTTGCTTTCTCCGATGAAGGTTTTACTTTGGCCTCGTAATTGCTAATTGGTGTCCCCATCACTTGCGTCCAATCTAGTGCCACCCCAGTCATTGGACTTAAGACACAAGATTGTTCTTTGTTAAGTTTTGTTGTACCATACTTGCAAGGTCTTCTGGCCTTCTATGTAGTTGAAGGAGGTGCCACCTAGCAGAGATGTGATTCTAGATCTAAGTTATTTGTACCATAGTACCTCTATTATTTCCCTTGTTGTGCTGATAATACTTGCAGTATCAATAACTTCCACCCTCCGGTGAGACTGACTCTTGACTCTGTAAGTCCCACCCTTTCCTTTACTTTGCTAACCGCAACATTCTTTTCTTATTGCAGATATTGATACTACACTTCTTCTCAATCACTTTGCAGCTAGACCTCATAGATGGACTTTCTGCTGTTATTTCTATTTTCACACCTCCTTAATTCTATGGTGTTGTTGATGAGCTACTCACTATTGTCATTAATTGACAGACTACTATAAATTCTTCTGTGTATGAGTTGAAAGCCGAAACTCTGTCTCCACATGACTGAGCAGTTGCTAAGTGACTACTTCCCAATCATCTGTTGAACTTGATCTCAATTGTTGGACATGGTATTGAATATGCAATCTTATCTAAGCATGGTAAAGGTGCATCCCATTGCATTTGAGCTGCACTGTAGCAGTCTACATCAGTGGGTGCATACTTCTCTAGAATGTTTGCCTACCAGTTCTCCTCTAGCCACCTTAATCTATATTTCTTATACAGTTCAAATAATGACTGCAGTTTCTCTCAGCCACTTCCAGATGCTGTAGCAAGTCAGTCTCTTTAGCGGCATATGCGAGGACGTCTGGTTTATCAGATTACCGGTGTTTGAGGATGGGGTTTGGACTAACGATCAGTGCAGCGATCATCTATTGCAAACCAGATGCTTACCATTTCAAACTCTGCATGAAAGTAGATACTCGGTAGTAGCAATCAATATATTGATACATTGATGATGGACTCACTGTCTGCCCTCATGGCGATCTTGCACAATAGTATGCTGTCTTGCATGTCAATCCATCAGCTTATTTCTTTCATTGAAGTAGTCCTCTAACCTGAAACACAGCATTAAACTTCACCACCCACTGAAGGAGCCATCAGACGATACATCAAGTCCTCTTGTTTTACCAGAATCCATCGCTCTTTCCTATCGTGTGCAATGAAAATCCCACTGAAGCTCATTGGGGAGTGCTGGTATGCCTTGAGAGACATTGTTTGGACCACAGGACCAGATAGACAGCGCTAGGGTCGTGCAGCAGAGGTTTTTAGAGTCCATGGGTGGGACCTTGGCATCAGTGCATCATTGCTGCTGTCCAAGTTGCATCACACTTGCACTTGTATACATTTCTCATATTATTGCAGTGTCTCTCACCCTGTACTCACCCTCGAAGTACTGTACAAACTCTGATTGCCTGAATACTGCTGCGCTGAAGCGGGCAGAGCCCAGACAAATCATTATTTATACTGCTTGATCAAGGCACTTGACCTGCATGGGCCATTCACTGAGCTGCAAGAGTAAGTCGATTTTTTAATGCTCAAGTCCAATTCAACTCATTGTGCTAACTCTCATCAATTAAGAATGACATCGCCACTATTATCACAACTATGTTGTCCATGGCAGTGCTCAGCATCACACATATTATTCAGGTGTCCAGACTACCTTCAAGTGGCAGAACATCAGTTTGTCGACATCCGTCTTGTGAAGCTCTGGACCAATCAGCATTTGTTAGGCTCATAAGTGATTGCGAGGCTTACACTTCTGTTTATTGAGGTGTTCTGCTATGAACTGTGCCTGTATCTACATGCTTTCTCTCACCAGCATCTCTCAGGAAGCCTTGATGAGATTGTGTGGCCCTTCAAGTCCAAACTCAGCACTGAAAATGTCTGGGATGTGTTTGTGCTCCTTGCACTACTTCGGGACTATGATGAACATACAGTGTGCCTGACTGTGCCACACCAAGGCATACAAAAGGACTGATTTAAAGCAGCAATGGAAGAGAGAAACGAGCACATTGTGTGTATTGGGCAGCCAGAAATTAACCATATCTGTGACGGGCGCATGCGTGTTTATGAAGTTGAACACTCAGATGGGGAGATTTCGCATGGTTAGTGATCCTTGTAATATGTGCATCATGTACTACATCAACGATCTATGCTACAGAAAATGCCAGCCAATTGTCAGCAATGGAATTACTCTAGGCCATGCATGTTGTGGTGTCTTTCGGTGCACACAGCCTTACAAATAACCGCAACCATTTCTGTGCTGAACACCATAGTTTGCATAACACATGCCATATTACTGGGTGCGATCGTCCAATCAGATGTGGGGGATGCAAAGACATGCAACAATCGTGATCACCAGCAGATGGAGCAACTCCACTATGCAAAAGCAACTTCTGCCTTTGTATTGTCTGAGCAGCTGCTCCGCTACTGAGTGTCATATCCAGATGATGCTTTGGGCACAGAAGCTCCAGCTGACTTGCCAGATGTGAGCGTGAGCCTGGGTCCAACAGTTGAAGAGAACATTGAGTGGTACACCATCAAGGATGGTCAAGTGTCTTATCAGTTCAAGAAGAACCCTGGCTCTGTCAGAGTACTTGAAGAAGGGGATGAGGGACTCAGTGATATAGCCCTAGCCAGCTCAGAGCCATGCGATGCAAAGTATGACACAGGTAATAGAAAATTCCATGTGCAGTTTGGATGACAGAGAACTCATAATAAGCAAACTGCTGTTCGCACATGTGGGGTCATTGTGGGATGAGTGAGGGTCAGTTGCCAAGCAAATAAATGTTTGGCTTGGTAGCTATCAGGCAATCTGCAGGGAGATGCTTCCCACCAAGTATAATTTCTTCTTGGATGAAATGATCTGCCTTCATAATATTTTTACTATTCAAAGCCTTCAGCTTAGGGCCTTAAACCTACATTATGCCTCACCTTCATGTTTATGATATTGGCATGCAGTTGCTAGAGACGAGCAAGCAGGATATTTTTAATACAACATAGTAGATGTACGGTATGATAAGTTCATGAGTGTAATCATCAAACGGTTCCATCTCTGGCACTTGAATTGGTCAAGATGTTTCTGCTGCTCAGTGACGAGTCACTTTGCACTCTTGCCATGGCGACACGATGGGAGTCCTGTGGCAACAACACACAGTGTATGTGACCATGTCCACCTCTATGTCTTGATAGATGGCAGTAAGTCTATTGTCAGAGTTGTGAGCATGGCACTGGTAGGCTGTGATCTGGGAGAGTGAAGTTTTGCATGAGCGCATCCAATGCATTGCTGTACCTTTGAATTTCATTGTTTGTTTCGGTGAGAATGTCTTTCCCAAGTCTCTTCCCTGTTATGATGGTAGGAGACTGAGCACATGGAATGGATCCTCACGACATACTCCACCAATATGCAATTGTATGCCCTCGGGCCCCTGCAGAGAATTAGCGCAGTACAATGATAAGATAAAGTAGGTAACACACGAGCAGTACACCAAGAAGGGGTGACATTCATTAACTTCTCAAGTTCTAAGATCCTCTCTGATTCCTTGCTGTCCTTGATAACCCAGCTCTGCAGGGATGTTGTGAGGTCAGCCGGGGGCACCGCACTGTTAGCCGGTAGATAAATGGCATATGATGCAGCACATCTAGCATCTATGGCATAACACATGTCACAAAAATCTGCTTTTGTGCCTATTTAAAACAGCATGAAGATAGAAGCGGGGAAATAATAGGATAACTTACCAAGATCTTGAACATCTTCTAATATTTTGAGCACAGTGAATTGTGGGGAGACAGCCAATTGGCTCTGAAAACTATGTTGAAGGTCTTTGAATGCATTTTCGAATTCTTTGATCTGAGATTCCACATTCAGTACTGAATTCTTGATCACTTGCGCAACTTTTATGAATGGCATCGGACATCAGCTAGAACTCTACTACACCTGGAAGACTTACGGCTGCCTTGAGTATTCACATAATCGCAAATGAAGAATGCGCATTTGATTGTTTGCTGCATGATGGCCTCAATAACATTTTTTCGTCAATACAGATACGGGAGGGCATTGATGGTCATAATAAGATTGTAAGTTTCTTGCATAGTATGCATCAGCCAAATCATGTCATTTTCGTGGGTGATCTGTTGTCTGATGACCTAATAATGAAACAATGATTTTATAAAACATAAGCAATAGAAATGGTGCACTCAAACCTCGTATCTTGTTGCCAGTATCGAATATGCAATACTTGTATAGGGGTGAAGCTAAAAAAAATGAGTCAAGCCAGTTCTTCTGGATGCGTGTTGTGAGAAAGGTTTGCTATACCTTAGCCAGTCTTTCAGCCACTGAAACAAAGATACCGATCTTTACCAGAAGAGGGTAAAGATATTCATTGCCAGAGATATCGGGAAAAGTAGAAATAGAGATATTTGGCATAAGCGAGTTCGGATTGGAAAGAGAAACAGCATTGAGACGTAGCTCCATTGTGCGGGTTGAGTCAACGCAACCCTCACCCTGCGCGGAGTCAAGAGGGTTGCGGACTAATTTTTGTCTCCTCCGAGACCTCCGGTTTGGCTTCCGGAGTCACCATGCTGGCACGACCTTTGGCCGCACGGGAAGTGGACTTTAGGCAGTCCTGGGCAGGTATGACCGGGTCCGCCGCAGAAGAGGCAGAGCTTCTTCTCCATGCACCTCTGGCGTTCCTTGGAGGTGAGTTTACCATCTTTTCCGAGCTTGGACGTCAAGTCCGGAAGTTTGGCGGAGGAGGTGTTACGCTGACCGTCGGTCGGCGTGTGTGAACTAGGATAGGTCTTCTCAGCGACGACTCGAGTGAGTCTACTGAAGCTGAGGGTGGTTCTCGGCTTGACGGAACGTCAAGGGTTCCTCTGGTGATCTTGGTAAGACGGCGCTCGTCGAGATACAGGGCTAGCGGATACGGCTAAGAAGCGGGGAGCGACTTAGAAGTGCGGTCTTTATACAAGAAAGCTGAGAGGCTTAGTTGAACAAGTTCTGGGATCAACCTAGTAGATTAAAGTAAAGTCTAAGTACAATAATCTGTCTACTTATATGTGCTACATATAGGTATTCTAGCTCAGTCTGTAATCTATAGTATATCGAGGATCTATGATAACAAGACATGAGGTTCAGATAAGGTACATGAGGTTTAACCTCTGATCAAGCATGCAGCGCCAAGTGCGACTGCGCATAAGTACCATGAGGTGCCAAGGGCGCTCTGGATCTACATGAAGCAACATGTGGTATACATGCGCTGATCTAGGGTGACCATGAGGCGTACAGCCTCTGTTACGACAAACGGTCGTGTGCGACTAGGATAATCTAACAGCGACAACCACGACAGTGGTACCGAGTGCTGAGAGTCGTCGGCCTTTACAGACAAGCAAAGGTTGCGTACTCGAACGTAGCTCGTGGTGGTTAACGAGGGGTTACGCTGAGATGATAGCGGTTTACAGACAGTGAGAGGCGTCACTGAAGGTACGAGTCGATGTCGAGCAGGTAGCTTTAGCGGGACAAGGAGTTCAAGGGTAAACCTAGTAAGATTAAAGTAAGGAATGTCTACTTGTAATCTTTGACCTTATATAAGGCTACTCTTCGTATCTAAGCTCAGCCTAAAGCTGGGTTCTAATCTGCTTATCTACATGAGTCAGAGATAGCGTCCATGAGGCGGGCTTCTATCGTAGATAGGATCCATGAGGCATCCTTCTATCAGTACATGAGGCAGCACGAGGCTTGCCTTCTATCTTGATAACATTAATAGGTCTTCTAGACCTATGTCATCATGTCATGTCACGTGCGGTCCAGACCGCTTATCTAAGCCGGCAGTTGCCGCTTATCGTCTATCATCATCTATCGTCATCTGTCGTCTATAGAGCTGGTGAGGCTCCGGTATCGTCTATAGCCGTGCGGTGGCAGAGGGCTCTCTGCTGGCGGGGGACTCGTGCCATGTTACTGTAACAGCCTCCATGGATCAGGTACAAGGCCATCTAGGCCAGGGGCAGGGTCATAGCGCCAGGGGCGGCGTCACAGCGGTCCAGGCCGCTGTTCTTCTAGGTGCGGGCGGTGCACTGCCGCGTTCATGGTCTAGTAGAGCGGGGACTGGTGTAGGCGGAGTGGGGACTCCTGTAGGTGTTATGGATGCCTGTAACAGGAGGAAGCCGAGGCATTTCCAGACCGTCCGCCGGAATACTCTTTCCGGTCGGAGGTCAGAGCCGATTGCTTGGCAGGAGGGGCGGATACGGAGGGTTTGGTTTCGCGGGAGACTTCTCCCTTGCATTCCCAGTATCGGGCGTCGATAGTCTGGGCAAGGGTTTTGTATTGGGACAGAGTGGTGGGTTTTCCTTGACGACTGATTTCGTCTTTGATGCGAGCCAGAAGTCCGTTGTAGAACTGACGGCGCAAAGCTCCGTTGCCCCAACCGTGGACTTGGGAAGTGAGCCGTTGGAACTCTACAACATACTTGTTGATGCGCTGTCCGTCACGCATATAGAGCTGTTCCAGCTGCATTTCTGCATCTCTGACCGGGTCATGAGGTCCGAAGTTAGTTTGGAGTTCTAACATGAACTCGGAGTAGTCATCCATCCATTCCGGACGATCCGCGAGATCATCCAAAAGGAGGTCCAGATTTCCTGAGACAGGCGGAGGAAGACCAAGTCTTGTGGACCGAGACCTTCGTTTTCATCGTCAGTCGGGTCTTCTGGAGGTTCATCGTCCAGGTCACCTCCCCCGTCATCTGGTGGATCTCCGCCCGGAGTATCTTCATTTTCTGGGAGGAATCCGGCCGGTGTGCGAGTCGGGGTTTCTGGGTGTGGACGATTCATGAGTTGGGAGATGCTGGATGCAGCGCCCTGCGCGCTAGCGCGACACTGTGAGAAGCTAGTGAATGCATCGACTATGGGAGTAGAATCACGTCGGGCGGTTACTAAGCCCGCCGCACGGAGGTTGGTCTGAGTGGTTGTAGGTGCCATGAATGTAAGTATACTCGGTAAGGTGTGAGTTCGAATATACTGTTAAGAACGTGCTCAAAGGTCGGATCCAAAGGGCTTGGCTTTAGCTCGTGTGCTGCGCCCCTTACCCAAGTACGTGCCCCTAACTTCCGAGGGCTATTGGACTATGTCCGGAGGTTGTTGGACGAGTTTGGAATCCAATGTCCGATGCGCGGGAATTCCGGCGGACGTTCAGGAACGAGGGATGAGACTAATCCAGACGATGTCCGAACTAGAAAGGAAACAGCGGAGGACTACCAGAGGTAGAGGCGGAGGTGAGAAGTCTATAGGAATCAATCCTAAGACTAGCAGAGGATGACGAGAGGAGAAACTCAAGTCGGAACGGAGAAGGGAATGAGCAGAGTCTAAGATAATATTCGAACTGAGGAAGTACAAAGATTCTATAGGGTTTATATACTACTGAGGACTTAACGGAGAATCAGTCTGCGCAGTCCGAAGCTATGCGAGGCTGTGGACGGAGCATATAGAAAAGTCAAACACTAGTCTATCGGAAAATAGTAAATGAAGACGGAGATGAAGACATAGGAAAATAAAGGCGGAAATGAAACGAGGTATGGAAAATGAGTATAGTCTAACTGGAGAAGGAACGTACAAAGGGATAAGGCACGGAAGTTAGACGCGGGTCGGATCCGGACGATGGATAGAAGTCGGCCGGATCCGGAAGTCCGGAAATGATGTGTGAGATTGGTCCGGGTCCGGAATGCGGGATATGACAATCTTCAACACTTTGTTCAATCAACTGGTCCATGTCTTTCTTCTGTCAATTTGTGGCCTCCTCTAACCACTCAACATCTTCAGCGAGAAAGTCAATCATCACCTGCTTATATTGCACCTCTTCTTCTAATTCATCAATATGGTCTTGATGTTGTTCTAGGTCATCATTATGTGTCATGTACATTTTGTCTATCTCGTCAAGATGCCTAATGTGGATTTCCTTAAACTCCTGTTTATCCATGGACATATCTGCCTCCACATTCTTGATGTGATACTCCAGCATTTCCAACATTTCAAGGAGAGCATGAGCATACTCCTTCATGGTGCATTTTGGGCTGCAGAACCATGGTAATTGAATTCCTTATCTTTGTCCTTTCAGCCAAATCTAAATGAATGCACATCCATTTGCTGGCTTTTGTAGAGGTAAGATTCGTGTCTGTGGTATGTTTAGATGCAGAAAAGCACATTTTGATTGGTATATGAGACTGAATATGGAATATAAATGGTTATATATTGTTTGTAGATCAGGAAGGAGAGGAATGAGGGAATGGAAAGTTTGGTATTGCCCTCAAACATGTATTAGATAAGCAACATTGAACTAATACCTTAATCTTTTAATTATCACCCACATCTGGCAACATTTTACATACTATATTCAATCATAGGATGGGCCTAATATAAGTGTGGTGTCTTATATAAAGTTCTTAAGGTATTTAATTCCTTGTAAAGCTGCCAGTATCTTCAATTATTGCTTGTAACCTTCAAACCAGGAGTAGCTTAGCATCACTCTAAACCAAGACAACCAAGTATTGAGAAACCTCTATCACTGTCTAGAGCTCCTTATAGACTATATTCATTGCCTATAAAATGGCACCCTCTTTTCTCCACATGGGACAATTTTTGCAAAATAATAAGGTCTTTATATACACATGGATAAATTTAAATTTAAGTACTCTCATGACATTTATGCAGGTGTTGCATTCTGGAACCGCCCCTGTGGATATTTGTGTGCTCGACAATACAATAGAGGGATTTAGAATGGCCACAATGGACATTTATTACTCTTCTGCATATTAAAATGATGTGCCCATTTTGCGTTTCAAAACCACTATCCCATCACACATTCATGTTTTCAGTACCACAATTGAGGTTGAGAGACCCAGGATGTAAATCCTGCATCACTAAAAATCAATAATGCTATTTGTATGATCCTCAATCCACATGTAAAAGATGTAGCATTCAGTGTTCCTTGGAACAGCTGTACTGTTACAACTGGATGAGTCGAGCTGTCTGAGTCCGAATGGACTGGAGTCTGGTCGGCGAGACAGACATGGTTCTTCTCTCGAGTGAGAGGTCAAAGGTTTCTGGCTAAGGTGTTACGCTGACCGTCGGTCGGCGTGTGCGAACTAGGATAGGTCTTCTCAGCGACGACTCGAGTGAGTCTACTGAAGCTGAGCGTGGTCTAGCCTTGACGGAACGTCAAGGATTCCTCCGGCGATCTCGGTAAGACGGTGCTCGTCGAGATGCAGGGCTAGCGGATACGTGCTAAGTCGTATGGGGGCGACTTAGAAGTGCGGTCTCACACAAGGAAGCTGGTAAGCTTAGATGAGCAAGTTCTGGGGAAGAACCTAGTAGATTAAAGTAAAGTCTAAGTACAATAATCTGTGTCTACTTATAGGGAAGTACTACAAGTATTCTAGCTCAGTCTGTAATCAATAGTATATCGTGAATCTATGATAGCAAGACATGAGGTTCAGATAAGTACATGAGGCTTAACCTCTGATCAAGCATGCTGCGCCAAGGGCAGCTGCGCATAGGTACAGGAAGCGCCAAGCGCGCTCCGGATCTTCATGAAGCGACATGTGGTATACATGCGCTGATCTAGGGTGTCCATGAGGCGTACAGCCTCCATGGATCAGGTACAAGGCCGTCTAGGCCAGGGGCGGGGTCATAGCGCCAGGCGGGGTCATAGCGCCAGGGGCGGGGTCATAGCGGTCCAGACCGCTGTCTTTCTAGGCGCAGGCGGCGCACCGCCGCGCGGGGAGTCTAGCAGAGCGGGGGCAGGCGTAGGGAGAGCTGGGGCTCTAGTAGGTGTTACAGATCCCTGTAACATAAGGCGAGTGTCGCTGACTCCCTTAGAATAGTGGTTCTTAGATAGCAAGGTTGGAGACCTTGCTAAAGGACTTGTTCCAGGTAAAACCCAGTAGATTAAAGTGCAGAATACAATCGGTACACTATGTGTCTATATAGCGATTGTTCAAGCGGAGCTTGTAAATGGTGTATCAAGATAGAAGGCGGACAGCCCGCTTGGCAGGAGATAAGAGATAAGCGGTGAGAGATAGCAAACATAGTGCGGACAGCCCGCTTGATGGGAGATAAGGGCTATGCATGGTGATGGTTACAGGCACGGAAAGTGAGCTTAGCGATTATATGAGTAAGAGTCTGGAATGTAATCGGACGTTCAGTAACAGACATGACAAAGGACCATTGTCCGGTAACGAAGGAAAAGGTAGGGGAATAAGTGTACCGTAACATGTACAGCAATTGTAAGTTCTTATTTACTTATTTTCCTGAGGAGTATTTATGTATTCATATATCAGGTCCCAAAGTGTCCAAAGAACAGCACATCACCTATGCATCTGACACCAAGACAGAAGCATCTGACACCGAGACAGACATATCTGGCACTAAGTCAGAATCTTCAGACTCCTCAGATGAAGTGATCATCTTGGAGCACAAATAGGCTGATTGGATCATCATGGAGTCAGAGAAGTCAAACAAGGGAAGGTGAGAGCAAGACTTGGATGATGAAGTGATCATCTTGGATAAAAAGCCACCTGACTGGATAAATAGGTGGAAACAGAGATGCCAAGACTTGAATCCTACTACATTCCAACTCTCCTTCCTTGCCACAAGCCACAACCCAGATGATCACAGGAATGTGAAAGTCGCTTTAACCAGGATATTTCCTTCTTTTATTAAAAGGACTTTGATATTTGTTGTTTTTTGCTAGCTATATTCATGAGCTTTTTTTACTTTGAAAACATGAGCTCTCATTATCCAATTCTATCTACCCTTTCTTCACATATTCTGCTCATATCCTTATATATAATCAGTACCTATCTATAAGGTGTTCAAGTTCAGGTGTAATGTACACCTACAGCTCTCTCCTAAGCTCAATAGGCAGAAAGAGTAATTCAGTGTGATAGTATGTCACACATCCCAAGGTATAGATCAACATCTTATGAAGGGAATTCCAAACTCTTTGAACTCTAGTTAATGATCAAGAGACTCCTGAGTCTGTGGCTCGAAAGTGCTGCGCTCAGTTGCAGTCATTAACTCTAGAAAGTAAGCAACATGGCTGTTTGTTGTGTATTTGCTAATCAGAGACTGCCATATACATGGATATAGCTTCCTGTGTGCTCAACTGAACCAAGAATATTTTCACACATTATTTATAAGAGCCTGAAGTTTGGCATAGTTATTAAATGAAATTGTATGATGATTTATACTCTAGAACATCGATAAAAGCTGATGTGTAGACACCAAAACTGATCTGCATGTCCTTAAGACTGTGTTCACTTATAGTGACAATATGAGTGCCAGCCAGCAAGAATAAGACCAAGTTAACCCTATGTAATTGGCCTACTATTCAGCCCTCTACCAACAGTTATCTCCATATGATGTAGTTTCAGTTGGAAGTGCTGGAGGTCATCAAAGGCTGGATAATGTCTAGAGGAAAAGCTAGGACAGTATTGATGATTTTCAGGTTCCAAAGCTGTGTAGTCTTTTCTGAATAGTCTGTTCAATCTCTCTTCCTTCAATAGTCTAACTGTGGTTGACAATGATGTCAGCCAAGTGTGGGATGTTTCTTACAGCACACATCAAATAAAATATATAGCATTTGCAATGCAGACTCAGTATTCTCAGTCTGTCTTCATAGCCAATGCCCAACCACTGAAGTTAACACCTCAAATGTGATCTTTTGGTAATCGACCATCCGACCTTGATATGATCAGTGCTAATGAGCCTGTCGATATTTTGAATGCTATGGATTGAGTAATATAAGCTAGGAGGTTGGTCCTCCATTTACTAACATCAAATATGGGTGCTCATGTTGCTTTCAGGATCTTTTCATTACCATTAGTCTGTCAGAGGTACAAAGCACAGATTATACCAGTTGGTGTTTAACTAGAAGTGCTCCAGCTGGATGACATAGATATACAGTCCATGTATTCCCACATAATAGATGGTTTAGCCATTCTCACTGATATTGAGCTTTCTCAGAATACTATTCACTATCTCCTACTGCCTAGTATCCACAGATTCAATGTTTGGTAAACAAGGAGCTCAATTTGAAGCTCAGAAGCACCTCACAACAAGCCGGTATGACCGAGTGGTTCTCATACTTAACAAGCTAGAGACCTTCATATATTGTTTTCATTCTAGTATCTTGCAGTTCCCTCAGCTATCAATATTGATGAGGCTTATGACCTCAGGTGCAACGACTCTGCTTCTGTAGAGCAAGTCAAAGAGTGGCAGGTGGAATCTTATTTAAGTCTACTGACATTTGGCTCTGACCTTCACACAGGTGACGAGGATGCAAATACATCTGTGGCATCTATCACTTCTATTTCACAGCCAGAACTAGCTAATTCTACCCCCAACATCATTTAGCATGTGGAAGCAGCTATGACACAGGCTCTCCAGAGGTTAAATGCATTAGGTCATACAGATGATGAGTGAGATTTATCATCAGTCTGAGTGTGACTAATTTATTTATATTTAACTCAAAATGATCAACAAATGCACTTCATAGTGTAGATGGCCATTTAAGGTCTCTCACTATCTCATAGTCCCTCAAGAGTAAGGAGACACCTGATACATATGCATAATGCAATAATGAATCTGCTGGACATTTTAGTGAAGGTCCTTCAAAAAGTGGTTAGGAAGCAGTAATTACATGTAGATATGATTATACTATGATTGTTATGTAATTTAATTCTATGTACCAAGTTAAAGAGACGCAGCATGGTCATTGTTGTTGTTTCTTGAGTAGCTATTTGTCCTTGGTCAGGGCCTTTGGTCGAGCCTCTAGTGTCACATCCTTCCATACCTGATTCCGGTCTTCCACCAAAGCAGACTCCCATTATTTGATGTAGGACTGCAGAACTGCAAGATCCTGTAGAGTCAATGGTGGTTGCATATTTGCATCCTTAGCTGAATTAGAGTTGCTATATGGCATATATATATAAATAGAATAGACAATGTGAGTGTGGAAGAATAGATGTTTTGTCGAGTTTGATGAAGGTGGGTTCAGTAAATAAAGGAAATTAGAATGTGTGACACTGGACTGTCATCAGCATTTTTAGTTAACCCTTTGGTGACAGTATTATGTAACAGACAACTAGATTATATCATTATCACTTGTGCAAGATAATTTTATGACATTGTTCTGTAATAGACTAGCAATATGCATTATCACTATGATGCATCCTTTTATAACATCATTCTGTAATAGACTGGAGTACACGATCACTATGTGAAATGTATCTAATGATGCAACAGAATAGTCTTTCATGACATTATGGTATCCAAAATTATTTGGTCACAATGATATAATAGGCTAATAGAATCTATAGGTAATGCTGTGATTACATTAATAACAGCTTTGGTTGGACCTCTAACATGCACTCCTCAGGGTATAGCTCAGCTGGTGGAATGGAAGCCAAAGAAAACCACTCAAGGTCTCAAACCCAGGTGGGTCCCAGTTAAACACACTCAACCAAGCAAGATTCAGACATCATGCATCATCAATTATTTCCAGACTGTGATGTTAATTAGAGCATGAGGGGCAAGGGTCTATTCTATTCTCAAATACTAAGAGGCAATCTCCATCCCCACCTACTAGTTTCTGCCTGACAGTAGCATCACAGGGTCCAAATGACCACCTCAAGGAATGAACACAAAGGACCAAGCATGTTAAGGGGGGGTATTTTTAGTGGGTATGTTTAGTATCCAGCAATTGTTGTATCTCTACACCAGTATTCTGTTTGGCCTCAGTTTGGAGTGAGCAGGCATCAGCAGATTTAGGGCAGGCTTGGTGACAGCAGAGGCAGAGTGGGAGTAGGCCTGGTTTAGAGCAGGCTTTGGTCAGCAGGTGTTGCAAAGCTTGAGTGCAGAGATATTACTGTCATATCATGGCCAGCACAGTCTCCAAACCTCAATCCCATTGAATATCTTTGGGAATTGCTCAAGAGAACGCTTACTACCTATCAAAACCCACCTAATGGACTATTTCATTTATGAGAGAGAGTTGTAGTAGAGTGGGGGAAAATTGCTGAGGAGGAATATCAGAAATTGATAGAAAGTATGCCTAGGAAGATAGCAGCAGTCATTAAAGCTAAGGGGGGAAACACTAAGTACTAGAATTGTAGAGATTGTGTATATCAGATTCAAACTCAAAAAAGTGTTACAATGAGTTACCTAATTAAAATAGCCATATCCTCGCACAGTATTGTTGGATTCCCACAATATGGGGGACCAAATTATAGCCAAAAGGCGAGGCTTTCCGACACTCCCCTTGAACCTAGTCAGATTCCAATGCCCTGGCACACAATGAACCAATTACATGAAAACATACAAACATTGGGACACTTTTTGAGCCACTATATTAGTACTCCGATGTGATGTGCATATTTGAATTGACCTGATTAAAATCACATATATATGATGTTTACAGTTTGATATCAGAGGACAGCTTAGCTGTTTACACTACACTATAGGCATCAGTGGATGTAATGAGAAAGAATGAAGCTTATGAAGTGATTGTGATCTGCTGAGATTTTGGTGCAGGCAAAGCCGATGAGCTCAACTGATTTCAGACAAATGCTGCCATAGATGTCATTCAGGATGCTTGTTCAGACAACTCAGTTCATACCTATACCAGAGGCTTTTATAGATGCAATGAGAAAACATGAATCTTATGAGGTGATAGTGAACTCATAGACATTATAAAATAAGAACCAAAGGAGATGAAACTGTTTCAGATGTCTCACTTCATGGAATGTATTGCAGGTTGTTAGCCCATTGCTCAAAAAGTATTCCATAGCTTAGTACACAACCTCTTTTACTATTACATTAACCAATACATGATATATTCATGCTATAGCAGTGCAGATAGCACATCAGATATTGAATGTCTAAATATACTATCCCATATTGTAGGATAAGGGTCCATAGATCTACCAGAATGGGTGTGATATATGTTCAACTCCTGGAACTGCTTCAATGGTGGAAAACAGTATAAAACATATGTAAATTATTGTACCTTCCTGTGTCTGTGGAATCTTTGACAATCCATGCCACGAAGTCCTCATACCTCACTAAAGATGCTCCTTCACTGATCTCATTTATCATTAACTTTCAAAATCCTAGATTATGCCACATGCAAATACCGCCTTGAAAATGAACCCGGTGAATGAACATTTTTCACCTTTCTGGTAAGAAAAATCTGCATGGCATGCTGGCTCCTTCCCATTTCTGTTTCACAATTGGGGAAGGCAGTATTAAAAGTAATAAGTGTAGTGTTCAAATGAGAAGCTTAGTTCGAAAGCTCCATACAAATCCATTGGAAGAACAGAGTCTATGGTGTACCTGTGGTTTGCTGCTCGGACAAGACAACCATCATTACTAAAGTGTGATGGACACTTGTCCTTCAAGACCTTCATGTACTTGTCCAGGCAGGCAGTGCTAGATAGATGGCTATAAAGTGAGGTGTTTTGATGCAAATGTACTAGATCCACTGGGAAGTGATTCGATGGAGGTTCAATCTGTACGGCCCTTCCTGGACATTGCTGCGATTTTGTCTATCAAAACAAGTAAGTATAATCACATGGAATTTGAACACATAAAACATACTCACCTTGCCATGGATTTCCTCTATGGTGTTGAGCATCAGAGCCTGTCACTGAAGATATCTATCACCTCTGCAGACAACCTGCAAATGTGCATAGATATCATGGAATGGTGCTGTGAGACACTACGAGGTGCATGTTTTCTTCTGAAAGCTCTAGCTGGATTGGTGAATGTTTGGGAATGGACACTCTCATAGTCCCTATACTTCCATTTTCCTTTGATGTCTGTAATTGGAGATAGCGATGAGGACATAACACTATTAACAGATGAATTCATTGTGTGGATGATATGATGTGCTTGTGATGATGTCTCTTCTGGTGTTTCATAAGCTCTGCCCTTCTCTTTGCAATCCTTTATTGGAGAAAACTTGGCCTGATGCGTTGTTACGACCACATCGGAGAATATTGTGGACCCCTCTATGTATTTGGTCTGTGAGATGCTTATTATCGACATTACTGGGATTGGGAAGTCCAAAAACATTGCTCCGCATTAAATATAACTGCTTGTGGTAGGTGATACAACAATAGGGGATGTGTTGACTGAAGAATCCAGTCAGTTTTGAAATTGCACATCATTGGAGCTCAGACTCACCACTGTTGTTATTGTACCCACTGGGACTGGATGAGGCAGCAGGGTCCCACCGGATACCTACAAAGCTAATGAGATGTTACTGTCAACACAATGCATCTGTCATGCCAAATTATGGTAGAAAATCATCCTCTTTCATGGGGAGGCATTCTCATTGCCCAGGATAATTACAAGTTCCTCGAGACACAAGGTCTGCATAGCAAACAGCTAGAATGAGAAATCCAATGGGAATCTGAGGTGAATGTGCATGATATTGATATTCCTCATGAATTAAACAATGAAGTTTGGATACTTGATGTTTTCATCCGACATAGGCCTCCAATGATTGACCCTAGTTCCGCTGCCTGCCTTTGGCTCAGATTCATCTATATTTCTACCTCAAACTTGTCCCAACTCATGAAGTGCATCAAGGGAGTCCTCTTCCATTCGGTATTGGCTGGAACAATCAATGAAAGGACAACTGCAGGTAGGAATATAGCCTTCAGGGTGGCTTTGATATTGGATCTGGCAGATGAGATAATGTTCTGCCCAACCTCAAAATAGGAGTTTCCAATAGTAGTAAAGATGTGTTGGACCTGACAAGACTGATGCTGAATCTCTTTTAAGCCAATGGCGTCATGCTTCTCTCTACTATGGCACTGAATGGTTTTTAAATCCTTCATAGCATACATGTAGTCAGCAGATGCAGTGCATGAAAAACCTTTAACTGGGGATACAATCATCTGTACAGGAGGTCCACCTGCTTTTGGTAGCTTGACATGCTCTGGCTTCTCATGATTCCTATGGCTAGATGGAAAATGCTTAATACAAATAAGTCTCTCTAGTCTTTTTGTTAACCAGACAGATAAGTGATGTAATGTGCATACTGTTGTGCAAATGGTTGCAACTGGATGTAGCAGATATTGCTAGAATTTCCCCTGCATAAATATGAAGGACTTGTTGATGGGAATTAGCAATATTTGTATAACCGTGTAACACAAATCAAAGATGCTGGTTTGGGCTCCCTTGAAGTAAAGTACAAAGGATGTATCCAAAATAATAGGATGATAGTGTATAACCAACCATGTGTTATACAACTACAATAATACAATAGATGTATACAACTAGGAGTTATATAACTAGAAATATGTATGCAGATAATCCAACAAAGGAATCTGTGGGCACAGATAAATGGCTTGACTTGATACTTCCAGTCCTCTAAAATGTATATCAGATGCACACTAGATAGTATAGGTACAATCAAGAAAAGAGTAGTATGATCTCAGAGCAAGTCTAGTTACTTGGTCTGCACTTTCTGGCTAACACAAGAGTGTTAATATCAGAGAAAGTGGAAGAATGTGAGGGGAGTTTCCTTCAGATATTTGATAGGGAAATAAATTCTTGTATTTTTGGGTGGAGATTGGCTCTCCTTTTATACGTGAGATAGGAGAAACTGTATAATACCGAGAAATAAGATTGAAAAGAGAAATGCATTAGAATTGCATCATAAATGACCTCATTGTGGAGCAATGTCGAGTATTTGGAGAGCATTTGTGGAGCCAGGTGGAGCAGAACATTCTAGCATCCAATGACATCACCATGACATCATGGGTGACATCAGAGAAACCAACAGAATAAGCCAGAACTATCTGTGGAGCCATATGACATCATACCCTGTAGGTACATTTAATGAGGCATTGTTAAGACCATGCACAGAGGGTAGGACTGATTCCGAAGGGCTTGGCTTCAGCTCGTGCGCTGCGCCCCTTACCCGAGTATGTGCCCTTAATTGCAGATGACATCTGGAGGAAGTCCAAGGAAGTCTGTAGGACTTCCGAAGGAGCATGGGAAAGTCCAGAAGGACTGTCTGGATCTGGATGAGTGTGAGAAACTTCCGGAGGGGTGTGGGAAACTTCTGGAGGAACTTCTGGAAATTACTATGAGGTTTCGTCTTGGTACAGATATGTGTAATGGCTACTCAGGATGAATCCTGAGTAGAATGGAGACAGAGGAAAGGCTGCAGGGACAAAGTCTGAAGCAGAATAGGTCCAGAGGACCACAGGAAAGCTCCAGAGGAACTTCCGGAAACTCGGAGGAGTGTAGGAGCGGAGGAGTGGAGCTCCAGCCTAAGGAATTCCTCCCTAGGCCTGAGATGGGTATTGACTAAGTCGGAGAACTAGAACTAGTATGGGGACTTAGTGTGAGATCTAGTGCAAGGACTAATATGTGTAATATTCAGACTAAGGAAATACAGGAGTTTCTACAGGGTTTATATACTATGGAGGACATAATGGAGAATCAGTCAGCGCAGTCCGAAGCTATGTGAGGCTGTGGACGGAGGATATAGAAAAGTCAAACACTAGTCTATCGGAAAATAGTAAATGAAGACGGAAATGAGAACATATGAAAATAAAGGCGGAAATGAAATGAGATACGGAAAATGAGTATAGACTAACTTGAGAAGGAACATACAAAGGGAAAAGGCATGGAAGATAGATGCGGGTCAGATCCGGATGTCCGGAGATATTCAGATATGAGGGTGTGAAAGCATAGGTCGGATCTGGAGATCCTGAGAAGTGTATATGAAATCAGGTGTCCGGATATCGGATCCGGATGTGTGGATATGCAAAGGTACAGGGATTCGGGTGTATAGACATCTGAACAGATAAAGGATATGGATAGGGGATCCGGAGGTCTGGATGAGGCATGGGAACATTGTTGGATGTAGGTCCGGAATACGGGATATGACAGGCATCTGGGATGTCAATGAATCATATAGGTAAAGAAACAAAAGAAAAACATGGAGAAAATAAGGTAGGAATAATCATAAAAGACAACACAGCAAAACATGGGCTTTTTTGATAGGGCTTTTATAGGCTTTTAACTTTTCTCCTTGGTTATTTGTAGTCAAAGTAAATAAGCCAAAAGTTAGGTAATAACTTGAGCTTTTATACACCTATTACTCGGACTATGTCAATAAATGATTTCTTTATCATATTTGACTTTTCTTCAAAACATATACTTTTGTGTGATTGGAGCACACAAAGCTTTCTGTTGCACTTGAGTCTATACTCAAAGTACATTTTGTGTAGTCTGAGGACAAAGCTAACAGACTATAGATATGTAGGATAATATGTCATGTATGTGTTCTGCATGATTCCTATATCATGCAGGACACCATGAACATTGGATGAAAATAAATATTGTTGGTGGATATGTGCATTGCATCCAATGGTGGAGTAAAGCTATTTTTGGACAGTTGAATATTTTGCATGGGCTGAGCACACATTTCATTTCCATTGGTTGCAAATATCTCAGAAGAGTCCCTCCACAAGTAGTCACATCTTATGTATGACATATTGCATAGATCACCAGAAAGTCCAGTATGTACTTGTACATGTCCTTGGTTGAAACAGGGATTGCCAAATTATATGCATGAGCGGTCGATCCTGCTAAAAATGCTCGAATAGCACATGCTAGTGACTCATTAAGGGCTTCGTGGATCAGCAGGTGACCTAGAACATGCAGGCATCTCAGATGTTCTATGCATACAGATGTGTTCTCCCATGAACTGATATTCTGTGGTGCATAGGTGATAAAAATGAGTTTAATGACCTTACATATGTATTTTCATTGCTCATGTAGAACACCAGTATAGTTTATAAGCATGTCGACATGTGATGGAACATTCCCAAGACATGCTAGCTAACACCTGCAGTCATATATGGTCTTTAAAATCAAGGATGGTCCAACATGAAACAATTGAATAAGAATATGTTGAGCTTTTTCACACACACTGCAGGCATTTTCCCATTTTCCTCCACTAAACATCCAAAAAACATTGATTAAGAAGATAGAAATTTCCCCTCATGTTTCCTGTCAAAACATTGAAACAAAATAATCCATGTTTCAATGATGTTCTGTGTGTGGGACATGATGCAAAAATTGATTATATTTCTTCAAGGATAATGCTGTATTTTCCATCTATTGTCTTTGAAATAACAGCTCAAAATAATGTTAATTTTCTTCTGTGTTTTTCAAATATACACAGAACATTTGAAAAACATAGTATATTTGAAGAACACAGAGAAGAAAATTAACATGATTTTAAGCTATTATTTCAAAGAAAATAGATCAAAAATCCAACATTATCCTTGAAGGAACATGATTCATTTTTGCATCATGTCCCACACACAGAACATCATTGAAACATGAATTACTTTTTTTCAATGTTTTGACAGGAAAAATGAGGGGAAATTTCTATCTTCTCAATCAATGTTTTTTGGATGTTTGGTGGAGGAAAATGGGAAAATGCCTGCAGTGACAGTGCCCAGCTGTTCTTGACTTGTGTTGTATGATACCTGGAGCTGACTGAATCGTCAGTGATAGATGCAACAGAATGAAATGATCTTTTTTTGTGAATCATATACAATTCATAACTTCAAATCAATTCACATCGGGACAGTGATGGACAAAAACAGTACAAAAAGGCTCTATGGTATATCATGATCTACATATGCAGGTTAAAGTCACTGGTGATGTGTGGACAAAATGAAATAAAAGAAGCATTCACAGCCTCGATCATCTTCTTCAAAGTGCTGATAGCAATAAGAAGGCAAGTTTTGAAATGATCCTGCTGTCATCCAAGCCATGAAAGCTGTGGGTGCTAATTCTAAGATTGATAAATATATAAGTAGAAAGAGTGCCCTCACAGCAGGAGCTTGCAGAAAAGCTGCTGGAGATTCACAATATTGTCCATCACAAGCGACTCAGCCAGGATGACAGGTTGGCACCTGATTATAAATAGGTAAGGGTGATGGGGTGTGGCCTTAAAGTTTAGATAAGAAAGGGTGGCAGGATGACAGGATGACACATCCAGAAGCAACTCGGACAAAGTGACACCCACAAAAGGGAGGGTGATGGTGTGACACTTGGATAAGCGAGGGTGACAGGGTGATGCCTATAGATCTAAATAAGGGAGGGTGACACCTAAGATACTGTATAAGGCAGGGTGATAGGGTGACACCTAGAGGTCTAAATAAGCGAGGGTAATGGGATGACACTTGTAGCACCAAGTACTGTGCCAAGCAGAAGGAAAATGAATTGGGACAGTTCCAAGATGACACATTGGTGGATAGAAAAAGAAGCAAGGGTGATGGACAGCCACTTATGACACCTCATGGGAAAAAGAAGGGGTGACACTGACAGTGCCAAGGGCAAAAATGGTGGATGGGAAAAAAGGGAGAGTAATGGACAGCCACTCATGTGATGGACTTCCATTTGCAGACAGGGTGACGGGGTGATGCTTACAGGAGTGCACCCATCAGACCAAATAGATAGGGGATGAACCATCAGTTGGATGTTTCTTACATGAATGCTGGCGAGTGCCTGGCCTTTTATCAGGCCCTCGCTATTTAGGTGCTGCATCATATTGGCATTCATTCTAGTGGCGCACACAATTATGATAAATTGGTCTTGCAGAATCACATCGAATTTTCCTTGCATGACTTAGCAACCATGAAAATGAGCAGCCTGAAATAAGAATAAGAATGAACGCACCATTGCTGACAAGCTATCACCTGATTTGAAAATTTCCTGCTAGGCAAATTCTGTGATGTAGATGCTGCTGGCTGGAGTTGAGGGATTAACTCTAATGTTGGAACAGAAGATCGAGTGCGTTCTGGAGTTTGTATGACATGGGATTGTGCTGAGCAACCATCTGAGTGAGATGGTGTGCACAAGTCCTCGGCACAATACTTTTGGTTTTTGGGGCATTAGTAGAACAAATTGATGGTGGCACCATGAGCTGGAGGGGGCAGAAGGCAGGTGTTAGGGTAGGCATGGGGTGGTGTGTCAAGGCTGAGATGATTCCTTTGCAGAAGAAGAAACTCAGACTGATATGAATTATGGTAGTGAAGATGCTGATTTGAATGAAAATTTGAAGGGGTTTCAAGAAGCTGAGGGTGCAGCTAGATTTTGATATTGGTGTGATCAAACTGAGAGGCTAGGATGCCTGCCACATGTTGTATATCTAGTTGATCTTGATGATAGACTTTATTGTGGATGACATGTGAAATGATGATTAAAATTGTTTTGAAAAGACAATAGGACTTACATATACTGTATCCATGTGGCTGAGGAAATTGAGCCCCTGAAGATGGGTGAGTGTAAGCTGGAGCCACCCTCATTGC
The DNA here is from genome assembly GCF_016758755.1 of Suillus discolor. Lineage (NCBI taxonomy): Eukaryota > Fungi > Basidiomycota > Agaricomycetes > Boletales > Suillaceae > Suillus > Suillus discolor. The sequence continues at coordinate 21,874 of NW_024541406.1, read as the reverse complement.
ACTGATAACTGTCTCCCATCATTATGCCTGGGAAAAATCCAGCATAGATGTCACACTTTGTGCTGATGACCATAAGTACTAAAAGAATGAGAGTTTAGAAAGAAAATGGTGACTGGTAATATGGCACTAGTTTTTCGATGGTTTACTATGCGAGACTTGTAAAAGTTGAAGGAGATCCCAATAATTTAAGTGTTATTACTCCCGGACTCATTACCAATTCGCGAGTCAAATGAGGATTCATACATAAGTACTAGTACTGTGCCAAGCAAATTCACCTGTGATTCCCACGTAAGGGCACTATAATTAGGCATGCATGTCATACATTTACTCAAACTAGAGGTGTCTTTGTGATTCCATGAGTAAAAACAGAGCAATCATGGATTATAAGTCCATACCAATATATTCGCAATACATTCTGTAAGTCAAGACCACATCATTTACTAGGTGTAGTACAGTCCATCGTGAATACACATATCAGAAGGAGACACTGGATTGTGGAGTGCGGCATCTATAGTGTCATATAGGGACACATCACTCACTGCTTTTTTCGCATACTTGAAATCACCCAATTTCCCTATACCCCCAACCCAAAACTACATTCCCAATACTGAAGTCACAATGAACCCAGCCTGCTTTGTGCATATAATACAGGGCTAAGATTTAATGAGAGACTGAGGAAAGGAGAGTGACAGCGGTTTGCTCACCCTTAAGTCTGCAGGACAAGCAACTCAGGTTGTCAGCCAAAGAGGTGACATCCTTGACAGCAACACCAACATCATAGAAGGCAGTGCGAGTATGGACTCTGCATGGGATATCAGTGTCATTTCATGCAATACAGTGTGTGGGAAAAAAGGTAGACAGTTCACCAGAGTCAGGTATGTCGCCTGTGCTAGGTAAATGTGGTCTTGTGGAGAGGACAGGCTTGAGATCAATGGGCACCCACTCCCAGGTACAATTATGCTCTTCTCCAAACATTGGATCCAGTGTCTTATCTGAGGTATCGTCAATTATGACATCCTTCCAGAGTTGAATGCCAATGAAGTGCCTCTTGGCATCCACCAACTCCTCCGCTTGCAGCTTCTCCGCACAGGAAGCCAAAATGTTTTCTAAGATATCTCCTTCCGATTGATGTTCAACTTCTCTCCATGAATCTTTAATGGCAATCTTCTTTCCCTTGGCATCTGTGGCTTCATACATGCAAATTCTATGCCTGACCATAGAGTCTGTGCCATAGGTTGCAAGCTCGCATATCGTAGTGAACACTTCGTCACCCACAGTGAATTTATATTGGATTGTCTTCCCATCACAGATCTGCTCAACAGTGGGATCCCATCTGAGCTCCTTCATAGTAGAAGATGCAGATGTAGATCCAAGAGCATAAAAGAGAGAGATAATACCATCAATGTTCTACATGTAGGATGCCTGTTAGTACCTGGCACACATTGTGACACATTTGTGTACCTTGAAGAAGTTGATAGGTTCTGTAACTGCGAGGAACGTACGATTTCTGAGCCACAGTCTTAATTGTGTGTCCTTGATTGTGATCCCATATGCAAACTGATGACAGGGATCCTCATGCATGATACTGTGAAGGCTCCATATTATCTTCTGTTCGTCCTAGAACAGGCTTTGTGAGCGGATGCCGACAAGATATATAACAACTTACATCTTAGAGAGACTTGGTATCCTGTTCCTTCTTGAACTCAAATGGCACAGTAATGTCAAACCAATGCATCTTGGGGTCAGTTTTTTACTGCTAATTACAAGGTATCCATCAGGCCTGGAAGTATTGTTGTGCTGTGAGATGGGCATCCTGTTTGGGTTTACTAGGAAGGATACTTTATGATTCAGGACTTCTGCCAAAATTGCAGAGATGATGCGACTGAGGGGTTTAAATACATTCTCTTTGGACCCTTTCAATTTGGCAGGTGGTGTAAAGTCTGTCTATTGTAAGCCATTCTCACTGTCAGTAAGAATCTTGCTCTCTTGATTGGTCAAGTTGTGGCAGATCCACTGCAGATCCTGCTGGGAAGGTATGACACCAACACATTTGACTAGACAATCAAACGGAACCTGCAGATACCTTCCCAAATCAGCGAGAACAGCAATGGGGCCCAGTTTCAGATCCCCTGTGCAATAATCAGCTTGTAAGGTATGATGAATGAACAGAACTATATCTGGTGGTAGTATTTGTGACTTCTGTGATGGTGGTGTATGAGGGGTGAGCATCGTGATCTGATGAGGCAAGTAAGGACAAGTTGGCTTTGTAGAAACGAAACTGTTATTATTCCATAAGGACAGGACTGTGGCTGCAAAACCATATTTTTAAATCCTTGCTATTAATCAGACTCACAAGTGTGGCTACATACCTCACAGGGTCCAAGAGGAAGTCATACTTCACTAGATCAGTGGAGCAATTGTGCATTGTAAATTATGTTACCTTCAAGTTGTTTACAAGGAGTGAATCAATGTTAAAAGACTGGACACATTAGGGATTATGTAAGCTTTCCCACCTTAACTTCAGACTGACAAGTCACAATATGCACAATGATATCAGACTGACTTATATTTGTATTTGTTTGGTTATGGTTGATTTTACCTTCACATCTTTTCATTTCTTGACTTGACATTCTTTGACCGTTATCTCACTCAGATAGAGACTCCCTTGGGTGATAATACTGCCAGGTGCCTACAGATTGGTTATTGTGTAAATCTTAAGTGGAGTAACCCAGAGTATTTGATCTTTCTCATGTGGGGTGATCTTTTATTTGACTTTACATGACAACTGTGTTGTTACAGGGCAAGGGAGAGAGTACCCGGGGTGATAACACTGTCAGGTTGCATAGAGGTTGGTGATCGTATGAATCTTAAGTGGGGTGGCCTGGAGTGTCTGATTGTTCTAATATGGGTGGTTTTGTTTTATTGTTGTTCTTTCAATTCTCTGTCCATGTCACTGCGCCTTTATGAGGCTGGTGGGGCAAACCTTGGGAGGGCGCCTCTCTGAGGCCTTTCCTGAGACTTTGAATTTTTTTATTTCCACTTCTCTGTTCATGTCACCACACCTTTATGAGGCCGGTGGGGCAAACCTTGGGAGGGCGCCTCTCTGAGGCCTTTCCTGAGACCTTGAACCTTTTCACCTTTTGTCCATGTCACTGAGCCTTTATGAGGCCCATGGGGCAAACCTTGCAAAAGCTCCTCCCTAAGGCCTTTTATGAGACCTTGTACTTATTCTTCATTTCTCTGTCCATAACACTGCGCCCCCATGGGGTTGGTTGGATAACTGTTGGCAGAGCTCCTCCCAGAGGGCCTTTCTGATTTTACATGAGCTATGTACAAGATGCAAGAAGGCCATTAGTGGCTACATTAGTACTGGTCATTGTAGTGTTGAGCTTGATGATATCAATATGTGGAAATCATTGTCATTTTTCTTTATTAGCCATATGTCTGCTATATGGCCATGTAGCATCCAACGGTTTATTCAGAATTTTATATAAGTGTAAGGCCTATATGTGAGCAATGAAATGCTCATTGGATACCTACAACCGACCTTCCAGCAAATCAATGCGAGGTATATACAAAATGGCAGTCCAATGTTCTCACCTGTCAGTTCAACATCCTATATACAGCCATTCAATCAAAATGTCAGTCCAATGTTCCCACCTGTCAGTCTGAAATCTATATACAGCAAGTCAGTCCAATATTCACACCGGTCAGTCTGCCATATATACAACAAGTCAGTCCAAAGCTCAGTCTTTGGAAGTTATATTTATCCAAGATCATCACATAAGTCAGTATGACATCTATATCCAAGAAATGAGCCCATAGGTCAGTCAATTTTTATTGTACTTATATGAAGGTGGTTTGATCAATTGAATTCAAAGATCGCCCAAACCAGAGTCACAAAGAACTATATATTCACTGGTATCATAGGCTTCACATACTACAACCGAGATGAAAACTACAATTCTGTGAACTCTTGCAAACAAATCGCAAGTTCTTTTCTGTCAATAAGCTGTCCTGGGTACATGAGGCTCTGAGAGCCTAGGCGTTTGTCGGAGCCAAACTGATATACTGAATTGGCCATCGCCACATCCTTCCAAAAATGTTTTATGATCACTCTTGAAATTGCAAGCACTGGCTTGGTTGTGTTCCTTGGTGTATTTTTTTTGTTGGCACCAACAGCCACATATTTATGGGAGTCAATGATCATGCTGCAAAGAGCAATAAGAGGCCTGGTGAATAATCCTGGTGATAGTGGTAAGAGGATAGACATGGGAAATATTTTGTTGCATCACTAGTACTTACTGGTCCAGCAAGATGCGCATGGCAGATGAATGACCACAATATGATATGTGAAGTGGTCATTGTCAGTTTTGATCGCACTGGAGGAAGATGAAAGGCTTATATACTGTTACAAGATACCTTCCCTTTATCCTTCTCATCACAGATCTATATAGTACCTTCACTCCAGCACACATCGCCATTTTTAATTAATTAACATTTGTTTTTCAGCAAGCTTTACCATGAATGAGAACCCAGGTGTATGTGATAGGGTGGAGAGTTAATGAGAACTAGCGACTTACTCCATGACTTCACCAGAAATGTGGGATATTGACTAACATTAGCTCAGGTATGTGCACTATGGTGCATTCATCTATGTACAGTCTTGCTGAGGGCAGCCCACTTTCTCTCATAGAGTTTGGCATTATAGTAGCTGTTTGCGCTGAGTGTATCTCTCCTTCCTTCCTAAGATATGCATGTTGCTGATCCTATTCATTCTCAGGACGTACGTGCTCTGGGATAGAAATAGAATCTTGCTAATGGTCATCTTGGGCACCTATCTCGTGAGTTCCCAGTCTACTCACCATACACAAGCCAGTAATAGATCCATCAACCAGTTGTTTCTCACAGCAACCATCGGCATTGCCATCAATGCTAGCATCTGTGCAGCATGTATGCACTCTCACCTTCCTTGTAGTGTTCCATCATAACTGAAACATTCTGTTCACTTTCATAGATGCGACTAGCCCGATCCCAGGCATCACAGGATGCTACCAAAGTCCAACAACCACTGACCGTATTTTTATCCTATTTCTTCTCTTTTCTGTGTTTGAACTGGGTAACACAGTGCATATATATGTACAAATACATGCTAACAAACATTCTCCCCAGGACTGGCGGAGAACCCCATATTGTCTGTATGTTGTCCTGGTGAACCATAACATATTCTATTATGCTAGTGCTTTCTGTGAGTTAATGCTTGTATGTGCCATTTTTCTGTGCTCATCCATGGTAATTCTGTATCCTGAAGTGTTGGTGACAATGAACATGTTCACATTGCTGTTCCTCCAGGTGCATGAATATTCTAAAGGTCTTCTATGATGCACCATTGATTTTCTGCTCCCCATGACACCTACCAGACCATTTTGAATGGGTATGCACCTCTTCATCCTACTGTGTATTCCTACTAATAACACTCGAAATGCATACCCACGTGCAGTTTCTGGTTCCTGACCCTTGCTATTTTTGCAGTGTGCATGCACATCCATCTCTGGACAGACAAACCAACATTCACGTCGCTCTGATAGCATGGTTCATTTGTCCGACATGTCATTTGTGAATGTCATGGTGTGATGTCTTGTCTTGTGGTTTACTCAGTGTTCATGGAGCAAGGCTTGGACTGTACAAGATGATTGGTGGGGGTTTAGTAGAGTTCGTTACATGTTTGATTTACCAGATGAGTCTGTCATGGGGCGGGTGGAGCATTTTAATGTCCTTGATCTATTTAACAACTGTAGTTTCAGCTGCTGCACATGATCATGTATGCTACGACAAATTGCACCATCCATGCATAATTATATCGTCATTCAGTACTTATCTTTTTGCACACCCTATTTGTATTCGACCTCATGTGCCATTCGAATATTCTATGTGGGAGCGGGTAGGTCATTACACTGGTACACTCAGGCTGGTACAACTTCATGCTCACTTCAATCATGTGTAGAAGTATATCAATTTTATGTGCCTGTACATGGGACGGAGCAAACTATGTATTGTGTAGAATACATGATGCATGAGAGAAAATTGAGTAACAGGGTTTCTAGATGATGTCATGACTGATGCAAAGTGGAAGGACAACCAAAGTAAATTCTGCAGCAGCAACAGGTAACTGAAAGTTCTCCCGTCCCACTAGTTGACTGATGGTTTGGATTGGTTGTGCTTGAGATCGTTGTGCACCAGCTGGTTGGCCTGATTGCATTAAACTGTTGACTGGGTTGCTGTTCATATATTGCATAGCTGTGGCCGCTTCTGTATCAGTCTCATCAACAATGCCATATCTCTGTATTGTATTTCAATGCAACAAAATTGGAGGGACGACAAGTCACTCACATTTTCATCTGGAACAACAGGTACATTGATGGTGTGCATGGAATGTCCTCCAGAAAACAACTTGAAGTTGAAATTCCAGTGTTGGGACTGTCGTTTGATTGATTGGGATGTATTCAGAAGTTGTGTGCCGAAATGTATAGAAGTGAGCAAATGACGCCAACGAACAGGGGACAACGAGCTTGCAGAAGGAGCTACTTGACGAGATGAGTGGTCTGATTCGTCACCAAAGAAATCATTGCCCTGTATCTTGGTGTCAGATGAGAAAGATCAAGTACAAGAAAGTACACTGACATATCTTGCTAATTCATTTTTTTGGACTGCTGATTAGACACAATACAGGGGTTAAAGCTAAAGGTCTAACAAGACATATGAGGTTGCTCACGATTGGTGGGTGCACAACTCTCAGTTGGGTTGGATGTCCCTAGTGAAAAGTGAGACATAGTATAAAAGAGAGGCAGAGATGAATTGTTTGGTTCCATAGATGCACTATTTTATTATATGATGCACTTGCAAGCAGGCTGGGCCTACTGATGCAGAGATCTGAGTTTCTGTCTGAATCTGACATCCAAGCTGAAAACCCAAGACTGGTGTTTGATTATTTTGGGGAGTTCACCGGTTTTTGCATGCCAGATTTTGACTGTGTTCTCACTAAATCCTCCAGTTGAAAATTTTGTTGAGTCGGGTGAGTATATCATTGTTGATACCCAGTGGTGCCCAGTGTTGATTGGACCCAAGATTGTTTTGCCACTCTTGACATTCCATACTCTTGCCATCCCATCTCAGAATCTGTTCATGACTCGCTCACGATCTCCACTCCAGCACATTGTCCCTCTAGCAGTGTGCCCTTTCCATATGGTAATGACCCTCCCCGTCTTAATGTCCTACAACCTCGCTGTCCCATCCCAGCTTCCGCTTCCTATAGTGTTGCCATTTGGAGACAATGCCATTCCAGACATTGCTGTTTCATCTGCCCCATTTCACCAGTCATCACCTATCTGTGCACCACTATCAAGGTCCCATAGTCGGAGTGACCTGTCCCACAGACATGTGATAATGTGATGTCCACCAGGCAGGTGCACAACATCTCCTACAACTTCAGTATGGCCTCGTATAGTCTGATAAGGCACCACCTTTGGCTATTTATTGTTTGTGAATGACATGGCTCTATGTCCCAACTATGGTAGATCATCTATGATGTGCACAAACAAAGCGCACAGAGATCAGCAATGGCAAGATGATCAGTGACTCAATTGGCCTGTTATTGTCATTGAACCATGAGGAAAAAGCTGAAGAGAGCGCCTGCTTACATGCATCCAGTCTGGATGGCTCCAGGACTATATATGTCACTGGTAAGTGGGTGGTCAGTTATACAACATAGAGTATCACTCACATGAGACACTTTTTCAGACCAACTCAATCATCCAATACGACAGTCTCTCAAAGTGGGCGTTAGAGTTGTGGAAGCTGTGTTGTGCATCTGTTTATTCCAGGTACTAACATACATATTCCATGTGTCATCCTAGTGTTCCCCTCAGGGCTGAAATGTGGTGTAGATAAACTGCTTGCCATGATATAATTTACATCTCATACTTACAGGACTATGTTGATGATGGTGACAAAGTTGGATGAGAAGCCATATTTCTTCTTCATCTCACATCTTTCTTCTAGTCAACTTCACACTCAATGTCGCCAAATCTTCAGCATAATTTCAGGCTGTGCATCATGCTGTGCTCATACATATAAGTGATTATTCGTTTCTGTCGCTCCAAATACATAGCATATGGTGTCTAATTAACTGTGAAGTGTCAGTCACACAGTAAGCATAGGCTTACACCCTCACTTCTAGATCACTCAACAGGTGGCTCCTCATGAAGGTGAACATGCTACAGCTGCCAACCTAAGCCATGTCTCAATAAGTTGAGCTAAGTCCTGAACCCAGGTCACAGCCTGCACAAGACTTGGGCTCGAATTTTGCAAAATCCCAAGCTGGATGTTTGTCATGTGTTCCTGTTTCCAGTCACCATCATCCACATGTTTTCCAGCGCCCACCCCGTCCCCTTCACATTTTACAGCCAAAAAAGGCAGCTTTCAGCAGGCTTGGGGTCACAGACTAGGTTTGAAATGTAGTGAGTGACTGAAAATCTGCTGAATAAATTATTATGATCATAGACCGAACTCGCTCACTGCATCCGCTGTGTTATTCTGAGCTTTCATGATGGACCTTTATGTCACAGAGTGTGAGCTGGAATCTGTCTATCCAATAATGCAGGCCACATGCAGATCGGCCAGCCCCACATTACTTGTGTATAAAAGCCAACATAGCTTTTGACTCAGATAACATCATTAGCTTTTAGGGATGATATTGATATTCACCTCTCTCACCACCATGATCATATCTGTCACAGCGATGACTAGTGTAGCTGTCGCCTCTGACAACCTAGTAATAAATCCCCTGGGGCTACCTTGCGGCAACCCTAGTAAGCACTTTTTCATACCTTGGACTCCATGCTTACGACTGGTATTTGCAGATTTGGTAGAGTGCTCGACAGGCATCAAATTTTTTTAACGACAATGATGATTTTGGTTATATTTGTGGACCTGGTGGCTTAATTTATGTCTATAAGGCATGCTGGTATAAAAATTGCTGTGTGATAACTGATGGCGTCTTCAGCTGCTAGTGAGCCAATCATTATCCTCTGCCATTAGAGTCTCAGTGTTGACATGCTTGCTTAGCATGATGTGTGCCAGAGGGCACAAAGGAGTGATGTGATGTAATGTCAATAATATAGCATGTATTGATATTCTGGGCTTACTCAATCTGATCATGGTTGCTGATATGCACATCATATATCTCACTGAGTCGTTAAGAACATTGATTGGAGTGGTCTGATGACGTACTTGCTGGATCTGATGTACAACATCAAGCAAGAGAAGACCTATTGATATATGAGCTTGAAAAGAGACAAAATGACTGACCTAGTTCATAGAGTAGCAGAGTGATGTACTTGAAATACAGGAAACAAAAACATAGATCCAGGTATCAATGGAGATGAAAAGTCACAAAGGCATTTAGAATCTACACACATTGTCATGATATTAGGATGCTAAAACATGATTAGGGAAACATCACATCAGGACTGGACAGTCATCAAAATATGATATCATAAGATGGAACAGAAGACTTGACTCATATTTGACCGCTGAAAACAATATAAACATCAGGAAGAAACCTGGTGGAACAGTAATGAGTTTACTGGCATCTATGGAAGTGATGCAAATATTGTTGCAAAGTCAGGCAGTGTCAGTGGCATTTCCTGAAAGGATGATAGAAAGCCAAAAAATGGAGACATAGAATCTGCCACATGTCTAGCTTAGATGACAATAGGCATATGAGTTGAGAGACCACTCCACATTAGCAATATCAGATACTCCAGGCTACCCTACTGAGGATCCACATGATCACCAACCTGTGGGGACCATGCAACCTGACAGCATTATCATCCAAGGGAGTGTCGGACAACAAGCCTGTGGGTTGACAAACCACCCCACATCAGAAAAATCAGATACTTTGGACTACCCCGCTTAAGATCCACATAATCGCCAACCTGTGGGGACCATGCAACCTGGCAGCATTATTGCCCAAGGGAGTGTCCATCTGGGTGGGTATGGGCGACTAACAATTGGAATATCCATAATTCCCAATTAGGTGGGGTTGAGACTCCATCTAAAAATTTGAGTTGGTTAGTAGTTCTGAGAAAACTGTGGATCAGATGAGTGGGCACTGGGATCACAAGTGTTGTATGGCCGTGATCAGTTCCTGTAGCTTGTAACACCAATTTTTCACAAGTTGTGTAAAGAATGCAAATAATGTGAGAAAACCACAGAGGAAGTAGAGTTATAGTATAGGATTGAATTATATAAAATTTGGACTTGAACTGATATGCTAGATGTCAGAAGGACTGGTATCAACTTTTGACTGAGCTTTGGACTGACTTTTTATATAATAGATATCAGACTGACTATGCTGGTTGAACATCGGACTGACCTGTTGTATATAGATGTCAGACTGACCGCACCGGATGAACATCGGACTGACCTTCAGACTGACCTGTTGTATATAGATCTTAGACTGACTGATGTAAATTTGGACTGAATTGTTGTATAATTGATGTCAGACTGACTGATGTGAACATTTGACTGACCTTTGGATGGACTTACTATATATAGATGTTAGATGAACTTCAGACTGATATTCGGACTGACTTGATGTCTGTAGGATGTCAAGACTGGTATGGAATTTGCACTGAGGAATTTTGACTCTTTTTCTCCTTTGTCACATTTTCCTCAATGTCTCACCTTCATGTTCAAGGTTGTTTTTTTTCCCTCTGACAAATAAGTCACTAGAACAATACAGATTGAGTGACAAGCTTGATGAATGGCTCACACCACACTAATCTACCTGCCAAACTGTTTCCAAGGTACACAACAATTGAGTGCATGCCATCTTGCGCTTCTCAGGCTTCATCTAAATTCCTGTCCATTGTGCATTAACATGCTCATATCAATGGGGTAGGAAGAATGCATGAATGACTACATCTCTGCTGGCAATATCTCCTAAGATCTTCTTGTCACTCTAGCTCTCTCTCTGGATGTGTAAATGATACAACCTCATGCTGAATCCATGCCCAAAATGAATGAAACAGATTTTTCCAGAGATGAGGGCAATCTGTCGTCCATGTTCAGCCTGCAAGGTCAGTCCAAAGTCCAAACCAGTCGGTCTGACATCCATGTAAACTTTGGAGACTGACTAGTGTGGACTTTTGAATGACCTTTTGACTGACTGGCTGTATATAAATGTTAGACTGACCAGTGGGAACATTTTACTGACCTTTGGACTAGCTTGATGTATATAGATGTCAGACTGACAGATGGGACTATTGGACTGACCTTTGGACTGACTTGCTGTATATATGTATGTCAGACTGACCGATGTGAAATTTGGACTGACCTTTGGACCTACTTGCTGTATATAGATGCCAGACTGACTGATGAGAACATTGGACTGACCTTGTCAGTATCACAGACAGAAATAAAGAAGAGTAAATTGTGAGCATGGATGACCAAATCATGTTCACTCAGCTATGTAATAGATATTTAAATATAGGCAACCCATTAGGTCCTAACGGAGTTCTGGCAGTACCATGAATGCGCTGCCAGTATAAAGTCATATCCTCATACATGCTCTCAAGCATACAATACCAGCACTTATGAGACTAGATATTTATTAGATATTTTTGTGTTTATCCCTGGTGTGATTCCAATTTTTTGGCTCTCCAAATTAATTTCATCATTTCATTTAATTAATTTTTGGATGAACCAACCTCAAGGTCAATCTCCATTATATTATATTGCTCAGTTCAGTTTTAACTACTTACTACCAAATACTACTCCACCATTACACGGAAGCTCAAAACAATGTCAGATCTGATGAATTGGCAGCCTGCACCTGGCACCAATCCTGGCGACGGTCATGTGATCAACATGGATGCACATTTGAGTACTGCCCATAACAATGCCGGTCCTGGTGTCAGTAACTCAAACTCAGTCCAGGATTAGGATCGGGATCAGGAGGACAGTGATGGTGATAGCGATGGTAAAGATGACAACAACAATGAAGGACAAAATGATGGTGATGATGACGATAATGAAGAAAAAGATGACAACAACAACAATGAATACAAGCGTAATAACAGGAGAGCAGGAAGCAGGCACAGTAGCAGAGCTGCAGCTACAATGTCTGCTGTTGCACGAGGCGGAAGAGGAGGGAGAGGTGGAAGTGCTGGAAGAGGTGGAAGAGGTGGAGGAGGTGAAAGAGGCGGAAGGGGTGGAAGAGGACTTGCTAGGGGGGGCTCCACAGAACAGCTACCTATGGCCCAGGGCCGGTGTCATATCCTGCGTTCTGGACCCGGACCTATCACACACATCATTTCCAGACTTCCAGATCTGGCTGACTTCTATCTATCGTCCGGATCCAACCCGCATCTATCTTCCGTGTTTTATCCCTTTGTACATTCCTTCTCCAGTTAGACTATACTCATTTTCCATACCTCGTTTCATTTCCGCCTTTATTTTCCTATGTCTTCATTTACTATTTTCCGATAGACTAGTGTTTGACTTTTCTATATGCTCCATCCACAGCCTCGCATAGCTTCGGACTGTGCAGACTGACTCTCCGTTAAGTCCTCAGTAGTATATACACCCTGTAGAATCTTTGTACTTCCTCAGTTCGAATATTATCTTAGACTCTGCTCATTCCCTCCTCCGTCCGACTTGAGTTTCTCCTCTCGTCGTCCTCCGCTAGTCTTAGGATTGACTCCTACAGACTTCTCGCCTCCACCTCTACCTCTGGTAGTCCTCCGCTGTTTCCTTCTAGTTTGGACATCGTCTGGATTAGTCTTATCCTTCATTCCCGAATGTCCGCCGGAATTCCCGCGCATCAGACATCGGACTCCGGACTCGTCCAACAATCTCCGGACATCATCCAACAGCCCTCGGAAGTTAGGGGCACATACTCGGGTAAGGGGTGCAGCGCACGAGCTGAAGCCAAGCCCTTCAGATCCAACCCTTGAGCACGTTCTTAACAGCCAGGCTTTGAAAGGAAGGTCACACCCAATACTATGCGGTCAGTCCAGGATACAGTAAATTCTAGAAAAAGTTCTTAACTAATTTCTCCCAGATGTTGATGACACAATGGGTAGGCCATATATAATGATCTCACTGTACTGCATGTGTGGCTGACACCTCCCTTTCAGATGTCAACAATGATGTTCTGGGAGCTACTAGGGATCCATGCGTCATTCATGGTCGAAGTAAGCCTATTGACACCAAAGGTGGGTCTTGATGTCAGTCATATTCTGCTTGTCTGCTGATCCAGCAGTGGACAGAAGTGTTACCTGGTGGGTGTCCAGTTTAACTGGCATGATCTAGCCAACCACATTCTGACTCGCAACAAATGGTTAGCTAATCATAGGTCTCAGGCATTGGCCCTTGAGGCATATTCACTGATGCAAGATGGTGTCGCGATGACTAAATGCAGCAGTTGCTCTGATTTTGGCCAATTGAAGAAATGTGTCCGACCTGGTTGTCCTTATGCTCTGTGCTTGAAATAACATAGGATTAAGGTCAAACATGTGGCAGTTGCATTGCACCAGCATTGAACTGGTTACTGGAGCTGCTTGCATGCCCAATGTTCACATCTGTGTCTGTGACACCCTAGCCTTGGTGAAGGCCAAATCAGAGACTGATTTACTGGTTCTGGTGGACACCCACAGCGATTATGAGAGTGGCGAGCTGGTCCATAGTGTCGACAAACATGGAATTGCTTGGACTCAGGAAGCTTCAGAGGTGGGCCTCAGCTGGCTCTTCTTGGTTTCTTTTCTTGACTTAGATCTCAGGTGTTACATCACCACTTGGGCCCAGAATTGCGGAAGTGGTCCATGGACATGAGGGGCACCAAAGGGATAATTTTGCTGGCTTGTGGGCCAGTGTTCACCCAGCCATTATATTTTGAAAATATTAAGTTGCTGGTATCTAGGTATGATATCCTGCTGCCCTAGAATCTTTTAAATGACATTTGTGGATCCAGCAAGTGACTGCACTTTATCATCAGTTTCACTGCTCATTCGGTTCAACCCTCAGTGGTCATGCCCTTCATGCTATGGGTGGCAGTACAGGTCTATACCAATGGAATGCCTGTTAAGCTGGCTCTTGAGAAGGAGATTGCCAACTTGACTTTGCTCCTAAATGCGGCAACTAGGTGTGTAATCCTAAGCCTGGGGACATCAAAGCTATGTGATCTCCTTGCCAGGGCGCCCAATTCTTGAAGTTCTCCTATCATCGCTGCAGCTGGAATTCTGGCGGTTACAAACCCAGACCCAGTTGACTTCAAATGTTCTCTGACAGTGATTTGATGTTTTTTCATGACTTTCCACTCACCGCAGAGCAGGGGGATTACATTTGTCTTTGCCCCAACAATGCTCCCGGCCAGCATTCCTCAGTCATACATTCAAGTTTTAGATAATCTTGCATGCATGATATTTTACCCTCACAATACATTCGATATGACAGTTTTGACTCTCAATAGTGTAAATATATGGTGGATCTCCAAAGAACTTCCTTATTGAAATTGATAGTGAGGCCTAAGATCATTCAACACCTCTGAACTGCATTCTTCCGGAGGTGATGTAAGTAAGGAATGCAGATTACCAACTAATAATGGTCCTTAAATACATGTATGTGGAACTTAGGGCATTATGATGTGTTCTAAAGAGGGGCATAAAGGTCAAATAGAAATAAACTAAACAACCCACTCTATCTGCACTCATCTCGACGGTGTGATCTTAGGATGTAGATCGCGTAGACCAATCTAGCATTCAAAAGGATGTGCAAACTCTAGTGCATATCTCCAGATGGTGTTGGGGTTGTGTCATATCCCGTATTCCGGACCTACATCTGACAATGTTCCCATGCCTCATCCGGACTTCCGGACCCCCTGTCCATGTTGTTTATCTGTCAAGATGCCTGTACACCCGGATCCCTGTACCTTTGCATATCCACACATCCAGATCCGAAACCCGGACACTCAATCTGATATCCACTTGCCAGGATCTCTGGATCCGACCTATGCTTCATATCCGAAGCCCAAACCTTAAATCAGCGCTCATCCCCTTATGGTAATCACCTGTCTCTGGACATCCGGATCTGACCCGCATCTATCTTCCTTGCCTTATCCCTTTGTACGTTCCTTCTCCAGTTAGACTATACTCATTTTCCGTACCTTGTTTCATTTCCGCCTTTATTTTCCTATGTTCTCATTTCCGTCTTCATTTACTATTTTCCGATAGACTAGTGTTTGACTTTTCTATACACTCCGTCCACAGCCTCACATAGCCTTGCACTGCGCTGACTGATTCTACGTTATGTCCTCTGTAGTATATAAACCCTGTAGAAACTCCTGTATTTCCTTAGTCTGAATATTACACATATTAGTCCTCGCACTAGACCTCACACTAAGTCCTCATACTAGTTCTAGTCCTCCGACTTAGTCAATATCCATCTCAGGCCTAGGGAGGAATTCCCTAGGCCGGAGCTCCGCTCCTCCGCTCCTCCGCTCCTCTGATCCTACACTCCTCCGAGTTTCCGGAAGTTCCTCCGGAACTTTCCCATGGTCCTCCGGACCTATTCTGCTTCAGACTTTGTCCCTGCAGCCTTTCCTCTGTATCCATTCTACTCAGGATTCATCCTGAGTAGCCATTACACATATCTGTACCAGGACGAAACCTCATAGTAATTTCCGGAAGTTCCTCCGGAACTTTCCCGCACCCCTCCGGAAGTTTCTCGCACTCATCCGGATCCGGATAGTCCTTCCGGACTTTCCCGCGCTCCTTCGGAAGTCCTACGGACTTCCTCCGGATGTCATCTGCAATTAAGGGCACATACTCGGGTAAGGGGCACAGCGCACGAGCTGAAGCCAAGCCCTTCGGAACCAGTCCTACCCTTTGTGCATGGTCTTAACAGGTTGACTGAGCCATACAACATCATGCCCGGGCCTCGTGCGATACTGGTTACAAAGTAATGGAGTTTCTGGCTTTCAGGATCAGTAATGACGGAGATATCTACCTGTGCCGAAACCCTCAAGGACGATTGCTGCAATCTGTTCTCGAGGTCCTGATGGCCCAACATCTTTTCTTCTCCTTGGATGAACACCCCAAGTGTGGTCACCAAAAACTCCTGTATTTTTGACTGAGCCTGGAAAATTTCTGCCTGTGTTCTCCCCTCACAAATCATGTAATTGCATTGATATGGATTGTTTTTTTCTGAGCCTGCACAGTGGAGTCAATGCGACAAATAAAGATGGGAGCACAAACTCCTACAGGCACAGTTCCTCTAAACTCCACCCATCCTCCCACAGACTGTGGTCTGAGACATGTGATTTGCAGTTGGCCAGCATGGAAGATCCAGGGTGATTGAAGATACAGAAAATGACCTGGTTAACCATGAGACAATGCCACTGGCCTACCTCATCCCACTCTGGAACATATGGTTGCATGAAAAATCAATATTCTCCACGTTTCTCTGCTTCATCAAACATCTTTTGATTCCAAGGATATTTGATGAATTGTCTTGAGGCGCTGGCTTCGCGTTTGACAACCATGTGTTTGGGATCACTAGGATTAAGCCCTGTCCCTGGAATGATTAATTATGTCAGGGGACAATGAGATTTGGTGGCGTCCCGGGTGACAGAATCCAATAGCATAATGGTGTTGTAATCGTGGGATGCAGCCTGGCACTCTAAGAGGCCCAGCCACATCAGAAGCACACCTTCCAACCTATGGAATGCCCACATGTATTTCTCAAACGTGCAATGTAAAGTTAAATTTGTCTGATCCGTTTAAGAACTGGAAGAGTGGAACAAAACTGGGGCCTCTCTGTCTTCCACCAAGATCTTGGATCAGCCCATCCAACTTCATTTAAGTGATAGGTTCACCTGTAATTTTTGGTCAAATCCAAACCTCCCCATACAGCAGCAAAACTTTGCATGGCAACCTCAAGCTTATCTAGGCGCATGTGGGTGATTTCAGTGAATGTTTGAAAATTCATGTATCATGCCTGCATGGAGTTTTTAGGCGACATATCAATTGTGTGCCACATCGATAGCTACACATGATAATTGGTGTCAAAATCACCATGCCCATCATGGGTACCATTGTCGCTTACTTACCACTTCATTGATATACACCATCTGGTGTCCTGCAGGAACCTCTTTGCCACGCTGTCTTCTTAGATAGATGATCTATAGATAAACACCTATAAATCAAATATCTCCATGGTCAGTGATTCAGACAAATACCAATGACTGATAATGTGGTTGTTCGTGGGTGGCTGTTTATACTTCCCTAAGCTATGTTCAGACAAAAGTACTTCTGTGAGGTTAGTAGCAATTCCAGTCAATCCAACAGTATGGATGCAATAGAAAATAAACAGAATGTAGTCAGCCCAACGGTATGGTGATGACACTGCAGGGCAAAGTATGTATGTCACTGTCCCACAGCATACCAACATTACATGCCTGGATAAGCCCATATATATAGAAACTCAAAGGTATCAACCAATTAGATTTTCATGAGGGAAAAATTAAACTTCCATCTGCTCCTGGGTCTCTTAGTCAGCAATATACTGGGCCCAGCTTACAAAATACTATAGGTTCATAGGTTATAGGTGACTTATCCGGACCTTGGTATTATATCTTGTATCATGACCTAGACAAACTACTTAATATCCAGGGCTGTACTACAACCATGTTTCACTGAACTAGAAGCCTCTAGGTGGAAGGATGAAACTATGTCTATACTTCTACATCAGGACCCAGGGGTGAGCCGCCACTATATCTTAGTCTGACCTAAATAATGTTCCCTTCTCATGCTGTAGATGCTTGGACCAAAGGCCTGGTATCAAGAGCATCATCAATCACATTGGGTTGAGCTACCAGATGCACTATTATGCAGAGCTTATATCCAGTTTAACTTAATGAGAATGTGTCATCAACAGGAGGCTATAAAGGTTTTGCTACAGGGAGTAGCTATGGGTTTTGTCTTACAAGGCTTATTGGTGAGTGCCAACAGAAGGCTGGTACCTCTGTCTACTGCAAAATGATGTTGAGTACTCTCCAGCTGACCATATGTGACCAACTATTTGAAGATGATACTCAGCTGAAAACTATTGCTATTGATGTTGAAGAATTAAGCTCTAATTGGTTCCATGATGCAGAGGAGCATTGTCTTAGATGAAAATCTGCATTGAGCAACTTCTTTGCCCAAGGAACTGAGGTATGCAAACTTCAGAAAAATTCCACAAAAAACTAATTGTCTAACACTCAAAGTATTCCAGGAGCTGGAGGCTCCAGCTGTAACCGCACTGCGGGAGATGAGGAAATGGACCCACTATGCAGGTGCTACACACAGGTCTTGGATGGAGTCAGTTATCTTAGTAAATCCTGCATTTTTATGTCCATTGGCCTATCATGGTCTTTGACACTCATCTCAGTGTTCTGACCTAGGTCATGAAATTCTCAGAATTGTCAACCCAGTTGGTGGGTTTGAAGAACAAGACCCCTTATCTGTCCCTGAGCTTCCAATGATATTGTTGGAAAGAAAGTTTGCTAAGTTGTGTGCTTAAATAGGTCGATTGAGTTTGACCTCCCAGGATTAAGACTAGCCAGTATACAAATGCAAAGTCCTGAGAATTTCTGCAACTCCTGTCTCAGCATCATGCATGTTCATTTTGGTCCAATTACTCCTCAGTATTTGTATTCTCATCTGAGAAATGCTTCCTGGCCGAAGCTGCTAGATGGATGTTACCAACCTTAATTTCCATGGTGCCATCTGTGACATGGGTGAGTGTACTTCTTCCTTTTTACTGGTGATTACATGTACATAGCATATTCCACAGATATGCAAGGCATCACTAAACCAACTATTCCATCTGATATATGCTTTCTCTGTCATTGATCTCGATGCCCTTCATCTGGATGAAGAACTGCTTTGGTTCTGAAGTTGTCCGCTGAGCTAAGGAGCCTATGCCAAGAATTTGCAAAGGTTTTCACATGAAGTTCCACAAAAATGTAGATCCAAGTACTGGAGGTTGTCATGCATGCTATTTTCAGCCTGAGAATTTCAAGTGTATTAGGTATTGGACTGTTGAGCCCAATTACCACTTAGAAATCCATGGGAAGGTTGTTACACCCTATCCTGCCAATGATCCCGATTGACTTCCACCATAGTGGAAGGTGAGGATTTTGATATCGAATTCCTGCCTATCTTGAAATATTTCATCATAGGGTGGGGTGGTCCATGCTGACTATGCTCCCCCTAACAGACTTGGGTTGAGAAGATTTACCAGTGTGCGGATGTGCTAGCATATTGTGGCCAGAACGTCACCCTATTGGTCAATGCCAGCTCACCCGATACTATCTTGGCATGGTGAGGATTTTGAGGAAAATCTGTCATGACACCTCTGTGAGCAAGGAAACCAGAGCTATCAAACAGGGCAGCCAGTTCTGCCGATTTGAATGGGCAAGATGCATCCAGTAGGCTCCAGGAAACCTACTGGGGACAAGCCTGGAGACACCTATACGGGTTATGCCAGTATGGAGGGGTGACAGATATATCACACATCAGGTTGCTCTTTACTCATACTGCCATATGGTTATGATGTCTTTCAATTCTTATCTTCACTTGCATTTTGTGCATATCCTCATCCTGCTGTTTTCGGCTGCTTTCCGCATTTAACCCGCTTCAGACGCACTTTCCCGCGCTCTATGGACCCGCACACATGTTCCTGTGCTCCACGCATACCCTCAGATCATTTTCCCATGCTTAGTTGCGCCCTCGCATACTCATTCGCACTCAGACTCAGCTGAATTATCCTCATCCCTCACATATTAGCTTCATTACCTAGATTCAGTACCTTAACCCAACACTTTCCCGCGCCCTAGGAAGCTCGGAAATCATTATTCTAGAGTTGCTTCTGACTGGGGACGTCAGTATTTGAAGTCCATATGGGATGTGACGCTCGGACCTGCGCTGGGCAGGAAAGAGCCTATTTTCATATTGATGTCAAGGAGTATAGAACACTATCAGTTTCCCTACCCTTATCTGACCCTCATACATCAAGTAACCCCTGTGCGAAGCCGAACCTGCACTTTCCTGCGCATTGGCCGCATCGGACACGCATTCCTGTGCTTCGGATACCTGGGAAATGCATTAGGAAGGTCCCTCGTCTATCCATAGTCCATCCAAACCCCATTGGTATGTGAATTTCTTTACCTCGAGGCTTGTAAAATGTGTTGCAGCCTTATTACATGTCCTTACATATTTACTATATTTCCTATCCCTTTCCTCTCCGAGTGAGAGTTTAGACAGTATAAGTTGACTACTTCTAAGTATTACTTACTACACTTCCCTCGTACTGTATGCCTCACCCTATAGGTTTACCTTCAAAGTAGTCCCTTGTAGTGCGCACTTTTTAGCCCCTATTAGGTTCCTTATACCTCTCTATACCTAGACTTTCCTTACCTCGCAATATACTTTTGCCCTCACTCTCTCTGAACCTCATTCCTTAAACTCCCTATACCTTGTCCGCACTTTCCTGTGCTTTCTGCACCTTCAGCCGTGCATTCCCGCACTTCAGATAGCCTCAGATACATTCCCACACCTTGCGCATTCCTTGTCCGCTATTTTCCCGTGCTTAGCGCGCTCTTGGGTCGCACATTCATCATCGTTCTAGTAGCAATTCCCTTTAGGGTCGAATACATCTGTTTAGACATAGCAGCTAGGCATTAGCTTGACCCAACCTTTTCTTGCCACCCAGCAAGGTTGTTGTTTCCACAATGTGCTGTATCCCCAGAGTGCAAAAAAGAATATAACCGTAGATATGAGAGCAAACTGCCACCCGAGGCCAAGTGAAAATGTCGAGATGCTCAAGCCACTTGCAAACAAAAATTGCATCAGCACAGGAGCACTGCCCAGGCTGGTAGAACCAAACACTTTGGCCTCAGCCAGAGTACTCTTGCTTGCATTTTCCTGGACCCCTTTAGCCCAGGATCAAACAACAGATTACAGCCATTCATGTACCGACAGTTTTTCCTGGCATTTGGTGAAATCATCAAATAATCCAGGACTGAGAGGACTGAATCTGGCCTCAGGTATGCTGGGTACACAGGTTCCTCTGGAGACACAGGTTGTAACATGGGATGATGGCCATACCACCATACTGCCCACTGTGATGTGTGATAGACAGAATGTATTGACTGAGGACCTGCACCTCACCAAAAAAATTGTGGCAGTTCCTGCCTCCAAACGGGGTCCAGATTTGTGACCCATCTCAATGGGGCCCTTACTGAGAATGAGTTTTATTAATCGAAATCTGGTCTAGTCTTGCAGCAGAAAAGTATATCATTGTGCATGAGGCAGTGAAGCCTGGGCCCTTAAGCTAACCATGGAGTATCTGGAAAAGTGGTATGGCATTCATGGGACCATGCCTGTGGATATGCATGGTAAGGTCTGGACCTTCAATATTCATATAAGGTCACCACTCATCCTGGTTGCTCAGATATGGAACTTCAATCAAAAATCCCACTCAACCTTACGTTCCTGGCATCATGAGTGATTTGATTTCTGGTATAAACAATACAAATGAGCAAAGATGTGTTCTGGATTGCCCCATAGCGGTAGGTTTACCCCTTGAACTGGTGTAAGTAACATCTAGTCACCTCTGCTTCTGCTGTTTATCTATACCCAGTCTCCTAGATGAGGGTCAGATGGCCTGGCACAGGACTACCA
Source organism: Suillus discolor (assembly GCF_016758755.1). Lineage (NCBI taxonomy): Eukaryota > Fungi > Basidiomycota > Agaricomycetes > Boletales > Suillaceae > Suillus > Suillus discolor. Next base: position 86 of record NW_024541406.1, on the reverse strand, counting down.
AGGATTGTCCATTGCCAGGACCAAATGTACATCTTGGCAGCCCATTTGCCTCAATGTCCCAGGGTGGGTACTGATTCCCTGCACTG
>NW_024541405.1:0-48269 GCF_016758755.1 Suillus discolor | reverse complement strand
ACTATAGCGTGGTAGTTGTCAAAGGTCAAAGAGGACTCAGAACCCCCTAAAACACGTCTGTGGCTCCACCACCAGTACTACACATGTCAGTATTCGAGCCTAAAGTAGTCCTCAACCTCCTCAAAAACTCGGCGGCCGTCTCGCCTATCGATAAAAATGCCTTTGAGAAAAGCTGGACTGTAAACGTAAGTTTTTCTTTTGGCTCAGAGACGTCATCATTGACTCGTCGAATGACGATTAAACACAGGTTGAAAAACGAGTCAGCATATGGAAAGAGTCCCGTAACCATAAGAACCACCCATGTCCAGAGTTTCAGTTGAGGTGGGAGGCCGAGGTCGTCGAATACGTGCAGTGCCTATGGGAGAAGAGTCGACCTCGATCAAAGAAAATCGAGCCTACACATAAGTTAGGCCTCAATATCCCATTGCTCGGGCCTCGATTCGTGCCCCCGTCTTACATACATATTCAAAAGCGCTCGGGACTCGGACATCAAGACATCGAGCCAGTAACACAGTACATCAAACCCTTCAATGTCATTCACCCGTTCTACTACCCACAGCTTGCCACCTGTCCTCGATGCGGCTCTGACAAGGAGACCACCTGGGAAGGGTGGACAAGCATGGGGCCGCGTGAACTCCACGGTCTTATCTGCGAAGAGACAGCACTCGGCGCCCAACTCCGATGCAATACATGCAAGGAATCAACAAAGATGAAGAAGGCAACCGACAAGAACATACCTGGAGATGTCGAAGATGTCCAAGCGCATCAACCAGCCAACTTGGAGGCTACTGTTTTTGCAATGACGAGCGCTGCATACTGGAGTTCATGGGAGCACTGGGGATTCCTCGTGAGTTTCGTGCATTAGATGTCTGGAGCATCCACTCACCAAACAAACAAAAGGCAAATCCCATCTTTTTATATCGCTGTGCCCTAACACGTGATCTCTTCGATTTGCTGGTGGAGATGCGCCCGTCAACAACCTCTGCAGGGCTGGAAGAAAAGAGTCAGACGTGAGTGCATGCAGTCTTTCTTTTTAGAAAGACACTTTACCATATTCGGTGTGCCGCAAAGAGCTCCACCTGTTGGAACACAAGCGGCGAATGCTTGAATACCTTGAAGTATTTCAGATACAGCCCACCTGCAATGCAAATAGCAGACTTACCGACTATTTCTCTGGTAGTAAGAGCGCTGTGAAGACACTCCAGGCATTCTCGAGCGCCAGCGACCCGCTTGCATATGCTGACAAATCGATTTCGGGTGAGATTATCACAGAAGTCTTCCTAGACTTCTGCGCAGCCACAAGGCAAAAGGAGAGTGGAGCATACCTGAAGACTTTATCAGGTTAGTTTACAGAAAGACTCGTGTGACCAAAACCTTTAATTCTCCAACCTGGCAGCCATATGGCTCACTCGACAACACGTTCAAAGCAGCAAGTAAGGCCACACTTACCGACAAGGATCGCCAGAAGTCTAGGGAGCTGAAAGGCGGGATATTGAGTGTTTTGAATGAGGACAATCAGATCATTTCATGGGTAAGTTTTGACAATGACTCACCTAAGCTTTTCACTGACATATTCGTTCCATATGTAGCGCTTTTGCCAGACGCGCACGAACACAGAGATAACTGAACTCCTTCAAGGTCTTAAGCACCGCCACGACATTCTAAACGTCCCCCAGCCAAAGATGATGGTCGCCGATAATTGCTGCCAAGTTCGAAATGCAGTGGACCTCTGCAATGCCGGAGACGGATTCAAAACTTGGATGTTTGGCACTTTAGTGCGCAAGGTGAATGCCATGCATCTACTTTTACTTAGTTTCTACTTACTCAATGTGCACTTGAAGATACATCGCTGTCATGCTCCAATCGAGCAAAAGTCCTTATCGAGGCGCTGTCGCTGCTGACATCACAGGCGCCATTCTCAAGACACATGCCGAGAAGGTCAGCCTGCGCAATACTGGGATCCCGAGCAGAGCAGGAACGGAGGCTTATGGTGGCATTCAGCAAATTGGGCAGACAAAGGTGTTTGGTCAGCTGCAGCGCAGAGAAAGTAAGTTTCATTTTTCGCTAAGTACCACTGTAATCGATCGCTACTGACAATAATGACTCAGGTCACCAGAACAGTTTGAAACATGTCCGCAAGGGTGCCTTGAGCGCAAGCGTCATCCAAAGGCATTCAGAGGCTTGATGGGTAAGTCGCATTGAGGATCCACCAAAGGGTGGAATTTCCCTTCAAGCGAGCCACCAGGCCAAGCGGTCGCTTTGTGACGAATGACTCAATGCCCTCGGCCATGATTTTGTCCTCCATTCGCAACGTGCGAGTGGCTTCAGCAGGCACAGAACTCATTGGCCATTTCCTCAGTTCGCCAACGGTTTCACATCACCTCCGACTCTGTGACTACATAGAGAGGTCTCACAACACGCTCCAGCAAAAAACTACTGACTCTCAGCTGCAGCTTCTTCCTGAGCTTGGTGACATCGACTCAGGCGAGACTTTTGGGTTAGTTCTGTCAGATCATTGTAGCGACATCGGTGTCTTTGATCAAGGAGGAGAACATTGAGAAGGCCTCCTTGACTCCTTTGATTTGTCTGTTGACCCCACCAACAGGTGAGGAAGTCGACCTTTGCGTTTCTTGCCAGTTGGAATGTCATCATCAACGAGTGGCAAATTGACCCCGCCCTTCTTATGCTCCCAGCTGAAACTTCAAGACCAATGGTAAGTAACAACACTCCATTCAACCCCCCCATATCTCATTTTTTTCGTGCAGAAACCTCCAGCACCAAAGGAGAAAGGCTGTCTGCATCTTGTTGGACTCGGACGATGAAGGGAATGCCAGCAGCTGGCACCATCAAAAAACTATGAACCTTAGCATTGCCCAGCACAGAAGTTCCTAGCATGGCCCCAGGGTACTGGACGACTCGATTGCGTAACTTTCCTTCTGTGCAAGACCTCAATGGTGCCAGCACACGAAAGCTTCCTCCCGAATTCTCACAGGATCGCCTAGTGTGTTGCCAGCACTGCTATCACACCCGACCAACACTACACACACAAACTTCCTCTCGAATTCTCACAGGATTGCCAGGTGATTCCTGGGGCTACCACAGAGGTATGTCCCATCACACCCGACCAACGTTACACACGCAAACTTCCTCCTAATTCTCACAGGATTGCCCCAGCGCTGGCATCAGCAACACAATTACCCCCAGTGCTTGGAGTCACCAGCGATCGCCAGTGATTCCTGGGGCTACTGCAGAGGTATGTGCAATCACACCCGACCAACGTTACACGCGAAAACTTCCTCCTGAATTCTCACAGGATTGCCCCAGCGCTGGCATTAGCAACGCAATTACCCCCAGTGCTGGAGTCACCAGCGATCGCCCAGTGATTCCTGGGGGCTACTGCAAAGGTATGTGCAATCACACCCGACCAACGCTACACGCGAAAAACTTCCTCCCGAATTCTTCACAGGATTGCCCAGTGCTTGGCAGCACTGGCATCAATAACTTGATGGCTATCGTGGCAGGCCAGACCCGGTCTCAGTGCCTGTTCTCCATTTCCATGGGTATTGATCCTCGCTCACTCACCTTCCAAAATTCGGACGAGTTCTACTTATTTATGGAAATGCAGGCTGAGTTCAAATGGCTGTCATATCAAATGACTTCGAAGCGCTGGGTGCTGGCGACAGAAGAGTACAACCGCCATCTCATCAAGAAAAAGGGCCAGTCAGTCAGTCCAGAAGAACCCACAAGCCCTCCTACAGTGCGCTGGGTGACATCGAGCCGAAGCTGATGAGCAAAATCACCAAGAATGACTATACCTGTGAGTCCGTTTGCAAACACCATCTCTCAACTACTTTTCTGACATTGGGGTAAACAGCATGCAAAAACAGCGAGTCATTTTGGCGCTGTCATTGTTCCGTGTCCCACTTGTGAAGGGGGAACCAGGCAGAAAGGTCAGTCACTTGTGTCTGGTCGTTTGCACATTGTTCGCGCTGACCCATCAACCATCATTTTATTTCCAAGGCTCGAAAGGCACAGACATGCTCCCGCTGTCAAACAATTATGTATCCAGGACCCGAGAACTTGCCCCTCAACCACAAGAAGGGGTATTGCGCAGATGGTGTCAAGCAGTCCTCCAAGGCTGCCGGCGAGGAACTGCCTCCCTGGCCTCAGCCACGAGGAATCTTCTCTGAGGGCCGAACATTCCACCCTCACGTGTTCCTGTCGATGGTCCAGCACGTCTACGAGCACGTCTTCATGCAGGGACCAGGAGAGATGGACCTGCTCGAGACTGAAGCATTTTCGAAGCTGCTGATTTCGCGCACCGAGGTTCACGAGTCGGATAACATGGTGCTTTTTCGACTGTTCAAGGGTTTTGTCACTGACCCAACCACTCCCCGCAACCGGATTGTCTCTCGCAACGGTGAGGAATGGCTGAGGATTAACTACCTGCAGCAGTAAAGTTTTTTTTTCGGTGAGTCACGCACAGATCTCTTGTCTCTCACCGGTTACCCTATTTTGACTGGCTCCCCTCCCAGCTCCCAATTCTCGCACTAACGAATTCCAAATATCCCCCCGTTTAATTACCCGCTTCCATTTGTCCCATTCGTTCGATCCGTTCGATCCGTTCGTCCATTTTGTTTGTTTGTTCTGATCTGTTTGTTCTGATCTGTTTGTTCCGTTTGGTGTCCGTTCGTTCTGTCCATTCCGTTTGTCCCCACACAATGCCATTGTGGTCTCGTTTGTTCGTCGACTCACCGTGTTCCTTATTCGTGCAGCAGGCCCACTCACAACTTAAGATATTGAGAACTCCGCCGAAGACAAGATTGTAGGAGAACAGGATCAATGATATTATTCTGCCGAAGACAAGATCGTAGAGAACAAGATCAATGATTCCTGTTCAGAATGGGAACAGACACAGGGGCAATGCACGCTGCTTTGAGCTTTGAGTGTGTTAGATGTCACCCCCTGCGCCATGTTCTGACTCTGTAAGTGCGGCAAATTCTGGCGTCATGTGACCTCCAACCTCACATGCTTTTCAAACGGTCCAAATGGTCGTTCGGTCTTTGAAACAAACGGTCGACCATTTGCGTGAGAACCCTTGCCATGTCGAAGCTGCCTTACTACTCAGCCGAAGGCTGGTCACGTGCATTACAAGGGGCCTTGTAAGTGCTATTTAAGGATGTCGGCGCAACATAAAGGCCTTGAAAGGCTTGAAATGCTGCCAGCTTACAAGGTTTATCACGTGGCATTATCAGAGTCTTACAGTCGTCGCCTCATGTTCTCCACTCTGCACATACCTGTACATACTACACATTGTCCATACTGTCAAATACATGGCACCAAACCACCCAAGCAGAAGTAAGTACAACTATAGCCAAAAAACACTGACTAGTGGATCAAAATGTCCCCACTGCAGCGATATGTTCAAATCCCAGGGCTACAAACACCATGAATCTACGTGCAGGATGCGTGATGCACAGGGACAAGAGAACCTCAATCGAGAGTATGATAGAGACAAATGAAGAGGTGAGTCATTTGTTCTCTTATTTATAATGGATCGAAAGCTTATTATCCACACGTTATCATAATCATTGACATCGGTCACAATGAACATAGCCTGCCATCTAGCTTGACAAGGTGTAGCAGCCTCGACTGTAACGGCAGTAGCAGGCCCATCACATATGGTCGAAGATGACACAACCCCAGGACAAAGTGTGTCATCACTTGCTTACCAGTTTAATCATGCTGCTGACACTTCGATGATCTTTCAACTGCACCTATAGTCAGTCTTTCATTGGATGATCACAACATTATAGACTTTGACCCTGGAAATGAGGTCCTTCCCAGCCCAGGTATGTGCTTACATGTTTCATTCTCATTCATCATCTGATTAACAATATTTTATGTAACAGTCTTATCGGATGCAAGCATGACCAGCAATGTCCAACCTCAGCCTGCGCCCATTGATTAGTCTTATGAATTTGAAACTGAATTTCACCCTCGTAGTGGCCGTCAAACACTCTACCAATCCTTTGATGAGTTTGGCATCGCTCCTGAGATGCAAGCACTTCCTGCAGATGAAGCACTGTGGCGTCCGTTCCGGTCACGCAGAGATTTCGAATTTTCTGAAATTGCTCTTGATGCTGCTCTCAACAAACACCAGATTGACAGGCTACTTAGCCTCATCGCCCACATATCGCAGGGTCAAACTCAAATCACACTGACAAATGAGACCGATCTGCGCATGTTACGCTGACCATCGGTCGGCGTGTGTGAACTTGGATAGGTCTTCTCAGCGACGGCTCGAGTGAGCCCACCAAAGCTAAGGGGTGTTCTCGGCTTGACGGAACGTCAAGGGTTCCTCCGGTTATCTTGGTAAGACGGCGCTCGTCGAGATACAGGGCTAGCAGATATGGCTAAGGCGCGGGGAGCGACTTAGAAGTGCAGTCTAGACAGCTGAGCTGGGAGGCTTAGCTGAACAAATTTCAGGATAGAACCAAGTAGATTAAAGTAAAGATCTCAATACAATAATCTGTCTACTTATATGTGCTACATGTAAGTGTTCAAGCTCAGTCTGTATCTAATAGTATATCTATGGATCTATGTTATCACAGATAACAAGGCATGAGGACGGTCATGAGGATAGATAAGATACATGAGGTTTAACCTCTGATCAAGCATGCAGCTGCCAAGTGCGACTGCGCATATACATGAGGCGCCTGGAGGCGCTCCGGATCTTCATGAAGCGGCATGAGGTATACATGCACTGATCTAGGGTGACCATGAGGCGCACAGCCTCCATGGGTCAGGTACGAGGCCGTCTAGGCCAGGGGCGGTGTCACAGTGGTATAGACCACTGTCTTTCTAAGTGCTGGCGGCAGGAGTCTAGCAGAGCAGGGGCTCCTGTAGGTGTTACGGATGCCTGTAACAGCGCAAGGCATTAGACAATGCTGTGACTGAGCTGATGCCGGTGTGTGCCTTTCCTTCATTCTTGAGATACTCATTTCTAATCGTTTAGATTCTTGTATATTAGTTCACGAAACATGAAATCAAAGTTCCCTACAAGAATGAAGAACGGGTCTACGAGGTGCATGCACGTCCTTTATGGGACTGGGCCCTCGATCTGTTGGATAACCCATTGCTAGCACCCCATTTTGTTTGGGACACTGCAACACGTCTACAAACATAATGGCACAGACTTCAAACATTTCTTCAACGAACCGTGGACTGGTCACCAGTGGTGGGATATCCAAGTATGTTGTCATGTTTGATACTCACATGTATATACAATAACTATGTTTATGTTATCAGTCTCATCTTCCGCCGGATCTGAATGCCTGTCCCCTTTTGTTTTATATTATACGCAGACAAGACTAGGCTCTCCTCACATGGCACCAGTTAAAGGGTACCCAGTTGTGGTGTGCTGCGCAAATCTACCTGTTGAGATTCAAAACGGTGAAGGGCTCGGTGGCAGTCGGGTGGTTACCAATTGTGAGTCCCAATGACTTCATCTGTACTCTCAAATGGTTTTTGATATTACTACTATTACTGTAGGTTCCTGAAGAGGCATTCGAAGAGGGGAAACTCAGATATACTACTCTAAAGCGTGTCATGTGGCACGAGTCATTCCTCAAGCTTCTTGTTCACCTTGATCAGTACTCGAAGACTGGGTATTCATATTCATGCTATGACAAGATCATGCATTGGTTGTTTCCTGTTATACTGATACTCTCGGGAGACTACGAGGAACAGTAAGTGCGCCATATGTTGATATGCACAGCCCTCACTTCTGTTTTTAGATGCATGATGTCTCTCATATGTGGTTTACAGTGCAAGTGCCCTTGCCCAGTCTGTCTTGTCCCTCTTGACGAGCTTCATGACTTGTCCAATACCTTCCCAATCAGGTCTATGAAAGATGCGCAGGTTGCGCTCGACATTTACAGATGGAACAGAACTGAAGGCGAAGAAGTTCTGAAAGGGTTAGGATTGCGTCCCATCGCAGTAAGTTAATCTTTCTCTTAATCTTCTCAACTGATAAATTTTCAGAATGTCCTGTGGCTCATCGAGAATTCTGACCCTCATGAGGCATTAAGCCTGGACAACTTGCATACCTTGCATGGTGGCACAGGGGGGGAACATTTACTCAGAGAATTGAAGACGGTCCTCGCTGACCTTGGATGCGAGGCCCAGGACAATTTCGAGCAACAGTACGTCTTTTTTACCATGATTGACATCACTAAACCTCTTGCATCCAGGGTTGCTGACTTCCCTCGATGGCATGCTCTCACCCATTTTACCACTGTCATCCATATCACCTTTAGCGATGGCAACAAGAGGCGGGACTTAGTCAAGGTATGTACATATGCCCATCAACATCAATTTCTCGGCTGATCATTACAAAGCAAGCATTTTATGCGGCGCTCAGTGTCTTAAATGCCAAGTCAGTCCAGAAGGCTACCACCTTCTTCGAGTCATTCGCAGTTACCTGCGGTTGGATAGTTTGATCAGGCTCAATGTGCATACAGAGCGGACACTTGCAATGATAGACACTGAATTCCTCATCTATGATACTGCACTCAAGGTAATGTTTTTCTTTCTTTTCATTAAATTATTGTTGGTACTGACACAATGCTAGGACTACATTGAATATGCCACTATGACATCATCCATTGAGGGCATCAAGACAGACTGGAACTTTCCAAAGACGCATCTTTGGAAACACGCACAACACGACATTAATCGAAAGGTGTGGCACGTAACTACAGCACATGCCCAAATGAGAAGCTCCATGGCCCGCTAAAATCAGCCTATCTTTCTCAGTCGAATGGAAAAGACGTTGCTAAACAGGTATGTGCACTCATCCGTTCGTGTTATCTTGTTGCTAACAGGTTGTATATACTTGTAGATCCTTCGTATTGATCATCATAAATGTGCAGCCCTGCTGTTGCGAGGATGTCTGGATACCCTCGACGAACAATGCCGCCTACAGGCTTTAGGTGATGCTGGGCTTGATGACGAGGACCACAACCACATCAATTTGGATGGGCATTTCAAGCTCAGCTCTCCTCAAAGCCGTGCTGATACTATTCAGGATATTGAAAACAGGCTCAGTGCTCAAGATTCAGTGTTTCAAGGCTTCCACAAGAAACTTGCTAATTTCATCAACATGTCATTACCTACTTATGGATACCAGTTGACGAGATGGACCATTATTCCAACTGATTTCCAGGTATACTATTGATTGATTATCTTTTGTTATTTCATGCTAACTGGCATATTATTCAGATTCATGAATACCGCTACCTCAAGCTCAATTATGAAAGTACCGTCAACTGGAGACAGTCGACAGATCACCTCCAATCCAATCCTTCTTTCCATGGGTCTCCACGCTTCGATTGCGCACTCATACAGCTTACTGCAGAAAGGACCGTCTTTGTTAAGATCATATTTATGTTCAAATGCGAAGTTCCGGATATTGGCGCCTTCCAATTTGCACTTGTTCAGCCGTACACCGCTGGCATTCAAGCTGTTCCCAGAAGAGATTCAATTTTTGTACCCCTCAAGTCCTTCATCTGAGGAGCTGTTTTGGCCTGTGATCCAGAGCACCAAGACGAGTTTTTGGTTGTCGAGCATATTGATAGTGACATGTTCCTGCGCATGGAGGCACGGGCACTGTTGATGAGCCTTTCAGGTAAGTAGTACTTGATGTTTGCGTCCGTTCAAATCCTGACGAATTACTGCTTAGGGAGTTCGAAGACATGGTCAAGATAGATTTCATAGGTCACCAAGGACCTTACCCGACTTATATCCTTCCCTTATCCTCAAAGACAACCCCTCCTCCTACCACAAATCTCTTCCTGCCTCCTCCAGTCACACTGGTGCTGGCGCCCACGCCTTCATATGGCCATCGCTATCCTTCGCCTCCAAAGCCCACTTTCCCTCCACCAAATTCTTCCTACATTAGAGAGGGAGGTCAATGTGGATCCGGTAATGCTTAGGGAGTTCGAAGACATGGTCAAGAAGGATTTCGCAGGTCAAGGACCTTACCCGACTTATATCTTCTCCTCCTCCTACCATAAATCTCTTCCTGCCTCCTCCAGCCACATTGGTGCCCACACCTTCATATGACCATCGCTATCCTTTGCCCCAAAACCTGCTTTTCCTCCGCCAAACTCTTACATTACCCCGCTCACAGTGCTGCCCACAATGCTGGACACATTGTCTCTTTGCCTCCAATTTATGGTGTTTCGCACCTATCACTTGGCAACACCCAATGAGACGGCCTGCAGGTAATGTAGCCATCAATTCATCACGTTTCATTACTAATATCAACACTTGTGCAGCTACTATAACACTAATATATCTTCCATGAGGCTTGCCAATGCTCTGCCTTTGAAGCGGACCCTTTTGAATCTGCCTTACTACCACGGACTATGTACTAATCAAGGAGAAATTTGATCTAGACGGCCTCATGCCTAGGTGAGTTTAGTCACCACACTTCAGTATTGTGTCATAATAACAACTTACCATCACTCTAGACAGCGCCACATCGATAGTGGAGACAGAACTGTCTCCTTATAAGCAGCACCTTCAGGTAAGTTGCTGCTTGTGTACCGTCACCCATCCTCACCAGCTTGTTACTGTCAGTTTCGAAGAGATGCCTGTTGGAAACTCTGATGGCGAGGACTTTGAAGCTGAGCTCGATACTGTCAGCGATGCTGAAACTTCAGATGCTGAACACTCCAGTGACGATGATCTGGACGTATTAAGGACGGTTCTGTCTGTTCCTCAGCCTGATGCACCAATGCACGAAGTTCACAAGGTATTTGATCATTTTGTTATTCTCTCATTGTACTAACATAATCCTGTACATATAGGCTCTCAAAACCACTCAACAAGCGTACAATACACTATGAGTAGAGTTTCGAGCTCTTAAGAAAGACTACCTTGCGCTTTCAGCTACCATTCCCACCTGCAGCCGTAATCGCACCCTCAAGAAGACATCTGTGCTCGATACCAAGATCATCACCCAAGGGAAGACATATGCACTATTCTACCATTTCTGGGTTATCCCCGGCGTGTTCCCAACAACTCCTCAGCCCGATGTCGACCCATGTAGTCCTACGCCTTGGACTTCACCTGAGGCCAAGCTCAATGGCGCTATGGCAGAGTTGTATCAGTGTGTGCCCAAGGATCTCCACAAGTCCATGGAGAAATATACACCATTTGATTCTCTGGTATGTACTTTCATGTTTTATTGATATAACTTAATTATATGCTTATTCTTACTAGTTTTGTGCTGCAGTCAGCGCAGAGCGTTCCAACATTGTACATGCCATCAAAGGCTGTGCAGGCATTATTTTCTCGATGCTTAAACTCGATCCATTGCTCTTCACATCCCAGACAGACATCAGAAAGCGGGACAACAAGGATCTCCTCGATTTACTGAAAAAGAAACGCGAAGGAGATTATATCCGGTTGGCACCTGTTCTATTTGCGAGACCTGATGCGATGACAGCCAACGAGTTTCTTAAAAGTCCAGTCCTCATCAAAGTAAGTATCAATTCAGTTATCGTATAATACAATGTATTAACAACTCGCTAGATTGTTAGTGTTGAGATGTATGGGAAGAAGATTCTTTCTGGGAAAGTCAAAGGTCAGAAGGCCAGGGGGCAACGTTGCAACGCACAGTGTGTAACCGAAGGACTGATCGCAGGTGCTGCTGTTATGGTGAGTACCCTTTCATTCATTTTATAAGTTTTCATTGACGATTCCAGGCACGTTTTTTGTTAACGCACGATCCTGAATTCACAGCAATCGGTGCGGAGACCAAGATAAACTACCAAGCTGACTACGATTTCTACTTAGAGCGCCTGTTCAAGTGCACACCATGGGCCTGTAGCATCATGAACTATTTCAATGAGGAAGTTTTCAATGTCACCAGCCAGTCTCGTGTACCATTGGCTAATGACTCTCCTATCGTCTCTCCTCCTTGAACATGGGAGGATGATCTCCTTGATGAGCTCGATGCTCCTACTCAGTCTTCGACTCTTACCTCTTCACCTACCGCTAACTCGGCAACAGTTGATGTCATCTCCAACTATCAGACTTCCATGTCCATCAACCGAGGGTCCGTGTCCACACCTGCTCAGCTGCAACTAGGTGTCAGCCAGTTGTCACTGGGTAACAAGTCACCTGCATCAGTGACCCATAGCACATCATCTCATCAACCTCAAATGCAAGCTACCGAGTCACCTTTCATACCCCAGCCCAAAAAAACTATCTGTGTCACCCGTCATGGCAGCACCAGAGCAATTACTAGTAGAGGTGGAAGGGGGAAGGGGAAGGGGAAGCATTGATAGTTAGGTATTTTCTGTCTCGCTCGTATATCTTGGTCTTAGATTTTGTTGTTATTCACTTGTGATTTGTTGCTTTGATTGCAGTTTACAAATGCCATACTGATTCTTGTCACTCAGTGCATCCTTATAAGGCACCAAAAGACGCCATATAATCAACCACCTTACAAAGGTAGTCAGAGGTCTAATAACTAAGTGGTTACTATGCTGGTGAGTACTATAATTTACAAAGTAATAAAAATGCTAATAGCAAGTGTTCAAATCCCCCCCCAGTGTAAATAAAATACTAGTACTAGCATTAAAATAGAAAGATTGAAATTAGAATAGAATTGAAAAACACGATGCGCCCTAAGAAATCTATATTTGTCTTCTGATATCATGCTGATCCTTTTCAAGCCTTACAATGCTTACATGATCTGGTCTGTGACTCACGCCATTGCAAGGCATCATAATGTGGGAACGGTTGCCTTTTAAGACGCTTGAAAGATTATCTCCATCATTGTGAAACCTTAAAAGGTGGTGTGTGAAAACTATGCCTTAAAATGTATTATGAGGCCTGAAAATAGTGCCTAGAAACTTCCGACAGATAATTCTAATGAGAAACCCCCCGTGGGAAAGAAACCCCGACATCAACAGGAACGTTGACACATCGGGGTTTGCAATATTTAGGGGAGGTTTATATGTAGTACAAAATGCAAAGAAGATATTTGAAATTTAAACTAACATAAAGATGGGCACATAATTTCAAATTTTGTCAGTGTTTTATGCGAAATCCAAAATATGAAGCATCCGCAACCATTTTCCCACTAATTATATGTTAATGAAAATATGAAATATAATCAGATTTTCAGCATCTGCATGAATTTGAAGTTCAATCATCATGTGAAACGTTGGACAAAACTTGAAGTTTAGTCCATCACTACATGTTTGTCAATGTATTAAATTTTGTCCGACAATTAGACACCCCTCCAAATTTGAAGTTTAAGGCCACAACAAAATGTGATGACTAAACTTAGAGTTTTGTCCACAGACAAAATGAATTGCCCACTCATTGCCCACCCATTGCCTGCCCATTGCCTGCCCATTGCATGCCCGGAATTCTTAAGTAAAGCTTTGGCTTATTTTCCTTATATAGATTACTTAATAAATGGAATTAAGCGGCTAAGGCAGTCAAGGCAGCGAAATGGTTTGAAACCTTCAAGTCCAACATTTGTATATGTTTGTTCGCGTTACAATGTGCTCAAAATCTTTCCCAACTTCAATGTTCTAACTCTGCCTGAGACTACCTGTTTCCTTATTTGAATTTTCATATTGAGGTGCCCAAAGATTTTTTATTATTCCAATCTTGTTCTTTCTATTTATGTAAATGTAAATATGTAAATTAAACAAAACTATTCTAGCTCCAACCGATCTTCCTTTGAGCTCCAGTCACGCTGATCCAAATCATTGCCCGCTGTCCGCAAGACGTGAGTGTGTCGATCCTCCCTTTGAGTTTGAGCCATGCTGATCAGCGTCATCACCCACCATTCGTAGTTGGTGAGTGTGTTGGTCCTCATTTGAGCAAGAGCCATGCTGATCCGCGTCATCGCCCACCGTTCGCAGGATGTGAGTGAGCCATGCTGATTAGCGTCACCCACCATTCACAAGATGTGAGTGTGTCAGTCCTTGTTCGAGCAAGAGCCATGCTGATCGGTGTCATCACCCACCATTCACAGGATGTGAGTGTGTCGATCCTCATCCGAGCAAGAGCCATGCTGATTGGTGTCATCACCCACCATTCGCAGGACATGAGTGTGCCAATCCTCAAAGTCGTTTCCCACCGTTCACAGCCTGTGAGTGTGTTGATCCTGTTTTAAGCTCAGGCCATGCTGATCCAAGTCATTTCCCGCTGTTTGCAGGATGTGAGTGTGTCGATCCAGCTTCGAGCTCGAGCCATGCTGATCGAAGTCATTGCCCACTGTTTGCAGTATGCGAGTGTGTTGATCCTCATTCGAGCTCGATATTTTCTCACTCTGACACTATATATTTGACAGGACTTGATTAGTTGATTGGCTACTACTAGTACATGCTCATGTATTTGCCTTCTTAGTCTATGTCTCGAAATAATTGTATTTTTGAGCCTTATTTTAAGGAAAGTGCCAAAAGCACCTTAGTTTAAACCTTTAAGGGAATGGATCTCCTTATTTTTGAGTGACCTTATCGTGCAAATTTAGGAGAATAAGGAGCAAATGAGATTGAGACTCGTTGCACTCAACAACGCTCTGACTCAAATAAATTCTTTTCACGTAATATACTGTTGTGACATTCATTTTTACAGGCAATGGGCGGGCAATGGGTGAGCGATAAATGGGCAATGGGTGGGTGATGAGCGGGCAATTCATTTTGTCTGTGGACAAAACTCTAAGTTTAGTCATCACATTTTGTTGTGGCCTTAAACTTCAAATTTGGAGAGGTGTCTAATTGTTGGACAAAATTTAATACATTGACAAACATGTAGTGATGGACTAAACTTCAAGTTTTGTCCAACGTTTCACATGATGATTGAACTTCACATTCACGCAGATGCTGAAAATCTGATTATATTTCATATTTTCATTAACATATAATTAGTGGGAAAATGGTTGCGGATGCTTCATATTTTGGATTTCGCATAAAACACTGACAAAATTTGAAATTATGTGCCCATCTTTATGTTAGTTTAAATTTCAAATATCTTCTTTGCATTTTGTACTACATATAAACCTCCCCTAAATATTGCAAACCCCGATGTGTGAGTAGAAACCTCTGCTTACCTAATGAAGACCGCTGTTTGTCTCCGCCATGCGCACCGGTACTCGATGTTCAACATTTAATTTTACTAGCCTGTGCTGCTGCCTTTCTGTACTATTTGCTATCAAATAATACTCACATTTCCATTCAAAATCCAAGGTGATAGTTCTTCAACCCAGTGGCCAGAGATGGCAAAGTACCCGTCAACATTGGAGGCTTGCCACACATTGCACGTATTGCTAACCTTGCCTTTCATGGTGTCACTCTGTAAATAGTGATCATGACATATAGTTCAAATAAAAATATGAAACCTACATTCAATTGTGTGCGAAGGTGTTTCATCTGTTTTTGAAACATATTAATAATCTTGGCCCACATTACTTTACGATCTGGAATTTTGATGCCATTCGGAGCCCTTGAGGCCACATTAATCAATTTGTGGAAGTAAAGATGGTCGAGTGCTTGTATTGGCTAATTGCCGTGACTGAGACAACACATTCAAAATGTCATTTGAATGACAAACCTGATCTGTGGCAATGAGCCACTCAGTTGCTGCCTCTTGGAACAGCTTATCAGAGTATGGCAAGATACATTCAGCCTTTGGACACTCATGTAGATGGTCATCAAGACCAGTTTGACTTGTACTGGCCCTTAGCATGTCATTTCTTCACTTTGCGACAGCTTTCGGAAGCATTGAATTGAATGAATTTTCACTCGCCCATTTGTTATATGAAAGCTAGAGTGTACATTGAGCAATTTTACATACTCAAGTGTACTACACACCTTATGATCCTTTTCAAGGTGATGGCGACAGGTTGACAAGTCCTTTACAAATCATTTATGCGAACCTTTTTTGCTAGTATGAGTGGCAGTGTATAAGTAGTGAAACAATACTACCATCGAAGCTAATGACTTACGAGCACAACTTACAGTCATGGTAAGTGTGAGGCTTTCCATCAACACCATTTTCAGAGTACTTGGCACTGAAAAATTCATTGACATCTTGACCTCTGTTCTCGTGCCTTGGCTTGTTATTGTCATTCGAGAGGCTTGCAACATCGATGTTGGCAAGGAAGCCACTGTCGTTGACTTCATTGGTAGTACTAGTAGTCATGTTTCGAGACTTCTTCTTCTCTGCACAAAGTGAGCTTGAGTGACATATACAGATAAGTATTTGTGTGAGACATACTTGTTGGCCTTTTCGGAGCCATTGAACTGTCGGTATCATCTTCGCCACTGGAAGAGTGGTGGCTCATATCTGCCTCAGAGACATCTCGAGATCTTTTGGCGCCAGGCAATAGTGCGTGAAAAGTTTCTGCCACTGCGGCAGGTGGTGGTAGGTGTTGTTGGTGTTGCTCAGATGCGCGCTGTAGCACTTGAGCTCATGCTAGGCTCGTATTCAGCTATTTTCCAATGCATGTCGAATGCCCATCGGACATGATCACTTCCCAATGTTATCCGACACTCACCTGCTCAATCCAACGCTAATCTGCTAACCCAACGCTAACCCGACAAAACCTGATGCTAGTCTGATGAACCTGATGTTTCCTGTGCATCAGACCCGATATTTTCCCGTGCACTTGTCCTCCCTATGTCCTGTCCTGTCATATCTATCCCCACTAGGTGCGCAGTTATTCATTTTCACATTGCTAACATTGTAGAACGTGTTATTATATGTCTGCCTTACATCGTGTCTTATTACATAGGACATCGGACCCGAAAATCAGCACTACTACTTTTGCCTATAGCACTCCGAAATTCTACATAGATACTATATATTTTGCATACTTCCTACCTATTTACTTTACCTTTCTACCTCCGAGTAGGAGGAGGTCATCCGATATTCATAGTTCTTAGTTGGATTCTGCAATATCATCCTTTCTTTATCCGACACATCTGACAGTAACCCACCATTCACTATCCCTGACATTCTCTATATTCCCGACGCAAACCCGACGCTAACCTGAGGCAAACCCACTAACCCGAAACCCGAAAACATCGGACCTGATGTTTTTGACATCGGACTCGTAATTATACCTTCGGACTTTGTTTTCCACGCTTTGGACTATCTTCCTTTTGTCATAACTGATTATTCTAATACCATACAGCAAACCCCTCGGGTCAAACGCACTTGTCTTGCAAGTATAGCAGACTAGGCTGTGCACAACCACAACATTTTTATATTGCTGGCTACTTACTTTGTGTAGTGCCCAGCAATTGTTGTATCTCTACACCGCACATTGGATCTAACATGTCGTTGAGTCCTCACCATCAGGTCCCAAAAGTGAACTTAAACTTCGAGTAGACCTCATTGGATTCCATCAAATTCCAGGTCATCACGATGGTGAGCATCTTGCACAGACATTCTTACATATATTGAAACAGATTGAGATTGCTGAGAAGGTAGGCTAACTTGTGTATCTACCCTCTTCATTCACAAGTTGACACTTCAATTTAGCTTGGTTGGGTGACTGTTGATAATGCCACAAACAATTCAACAAGAACTTACATCATATCTGGTATGCTGCATTTGAAATGTGCACTCATCTAAGATGCTTACTTGTCTAGGTGTTTTCCCCTTATCGTCAACCTGGCATGCAAGGCAGTACTACAAGCAATAATGAACATGGATCATGCACAGAATGATGCCATCGAATATGTACCAAATATGCCACCATCAAGAGACTTTATGAGTGCTATTGAGCGTGATCCTATTGCAACTGTCTGCACAATTGTTCATGTTGTGAGTCACCAATGTAACTCACCTGTTTTTCATATCTGATGTTATATACTAGACAAGAGCATCAGGACTTTGACAACAGTGCTTTTCCAAAATTGTCAAAGTCACAAAGCAGACAGACCTTTAACTGCTACATAACATTGACATTCGCTGGTTATCAACATTATTGATGATTGAGCATGCAATCTTATTATGTGCAGTATGTTGTTCTTGCATTGGACATTTCTGAGCTAAGGTCAAATTTCTAGGCCATTGATAGGTTTCTTGACAGCCACGACTTCCCTGAGCTCAAGAAATATAAGCTCAATGATGTAGAATGGCAGGCCCTTGATGTTTTCAAGGATATTCTCAGTGTATGTCACAGTTTTAAGCCTTGTGATCTATTTGTCATGGACCATGTCACTGCTATGTACTCAGGTTCCACATGCTTTTCAGCAGAAGCTTTCATCTGAGAAGACACCAACATTGTGTGACAGTATTCCATCATTTGAAGCCATGAGTTGAGTGTGGTGACAACAAGCTGACAAATATCCTGACTGTGCAGCTGTCATTCAGCCTGGACTTGATAAGCTCGAAGCTTATCGTGCTCATATATCTTGTGTACCCGCTTATGTTTTGGCGATGGGTGAGTCCTTGAAAATATTCAGATGCGAAGTTTAGCTCAACTTCTGCAGTGATAAATCCTGCCATGAAGTTGAACTGGTTCTTGGCCAATGCACCACACCAAATGCAGCAGGCAAAGAATCTTGTGCTCACTGAGGTATATATATAAATTTGGTTTAGGATTCAACACCCTTACTGATCATCTTTGTGTATGTATTAGCTTCAAACTTACTCAACAATGTTGGAACATGATGTTATGGCTGCAGAACCGACTTCTGACATATCTTGGGCTGATAATATCCTTGGTATGTCAATGTATTGTTGACCAGCAACACAATGACACAGTTTAGAAGCTGAGGTTGATGCATACTTGCTTGACTCTGAAATTAGTACAAGTAGCTTGAGTTACTGGCAGGTATGTTTAAGTTGTCTTTCTTTGTGTCATGATTTGATTCCAAGAATCAGGAGAATCAGTCTCGCTATCCAACACTATTTTCTCTTGCCATGAATGTCCTTCCGATTCAGGGTTCAGCTGTGCCATGTGAATGGGTATTTTCTTCTGCAAAGGAGACAATTACGATGCGTTGCAACCGAATGAGTCATCAAATGATGGAAGCTTGCAAATGTTGAAGTTTTCATTCAGACATGGCTATGAACTCAATTTCACAGCATGGATGGACAAGAAAGCAGAGATTCGGGAGATTGAGCAGTTGATGGATGAAAAACTTCTTGTTCCGATTGATATTTCAGCTTTTGTTGACACTCTGCTTGTCGAGGACCACTTTAATCATGTCAAATAGTGTTTTACTATACAAATTTCCTTTTTTAATGACGAGCTTCTAGTTGAACCACAAGCCACACCAAACTCAAGCCAAACCAATTAAAAACTGCTGCAAGCCATGTTCTTATAAACTACTTAGCTTACAAACTGATCAGAACTGAGCTGAGCTGAGCTGAGCCAAGCTGTTGGCTACACTAATTAGGGGTGAGAGACTATTATGGGAGTGTCCTGATAGGATCCTCCACTGATATATCAGCCTCTATGGACCATAGATACCTATGCACTACAGCAATTAATGTATCACATTTGTACTACAACTGTAGGGAGTGATATATCAAATCTACAGGGACAGGTGGCATAATTGGCACAGGTAAGCTAGCACCCATCTTCTGCTGCAACAGAGGAATATCATCACATTGCCTCGAACTGTTCATGTTACTCTAGATTTGTGGGCATTGATGACTATGTAGCTAGAAATCAAATTTCTCCCAAGATAAAAGATCATATTGGATGACTTCCTGCAGCATCTAGAATTCCAATGATTCAAACCTTATGTGCTGAGGAGCCACTGTGAAACATAAGCAACTTCCAACTCCACACGTCAAACGGACCCTGTTCCAGATTCAGATCGTCATTCTAAGCAATATTTCAATGTCCGCGACGTCATGTCACACAAACAAAGTCAGCCAAGTCTGTGCTACATTCTGCACCATGTGTGCTCCCATCCATGCAAGAGCTTCATTTTCAATTTTTCTAGGCGATTACAGTGTATTTTCATGTGATGTGGCGAGGATAAGAAATAATTTAGCCATCCTTACGATGCTTTTCATATGTTCAAGTCTCCGGATCTCTCTTTTATGCTAATCAGTGATCGCTTCAGGTGTATTTTACATTCTGCACCATGTGCAATGTGCTATGCGTTTTGCAATATAAAGTGTACATCTACATTCAATATATGTATCACTGATCTCTCTCTAACTTCCTACAAAGCCCAAAACTTTTCGTCATGCAGCCCGCTGGTCAAACGTTCACATACCCCCCCCACTTCCACCTGGTTACTATGACATACTGCCACCAGGCTCGTATTCAACTCCTTTCTTGCCTGGTCAGCCCTACGGTGTGCTGTCAAGGGTATCATACAAACCTGAACTATCAGACAGCAAGGATGACAATACAATCGAAAATCAGGTTATGTGCCCACCCTTCACGCAGCCTGCATCTACTCTGCCTGCAAAGTTGCTGGTAGCTGCCATCCAAATGCAGTGCCATCCCAAGCTAAAGGGAAGAGGAAGGCACTCGCCACAATCGAGCCACCAACCAAGAAAAGGTCAGGTCGTGGTGGTCGTGCTTTGGGTACGCCGAACTACAATGATGACGATGTTGCTGCCCTGTTTGATGCATGCATGAACTGTCTTCCACTTGGCGCAAAGGGTTGGCTTGCTGTTGAGGAAGAGTTTGCTGAATGGGCAGATAGCCATGACTGTCCCACTCGTCCCACAAAATCTCTTGAGCTTAAGTTTAAGCAGGTATGTATTCTTATCTATTGTGAACTCTGATGCTGATATTCTGCTTTAAGCTGGTTTGCACTATGAAGCCAACTGGTGATGCTGAGTGCCCTCCTTACATTGAATGCGCTCATGAAATTGATTTCCACATGAATGAGAAGGCTGGCACGCAGGATCTCGATGACGATGAATTCGCCAATGAAGTCATTAATATTGGGAATGACAAAGATGAGCCTCAGCAAGCCAGGACACCAAAGGTCTCTGTCAAGACTGAGATACGGGAGCCTGGACTTAGTACTTCCTATCATTCTGTTGGCACACCCACTCCTCGACCTCGCACCTCATGCACATCAGGTCTTGATCTTCTAACTTCAATCATGGCTTTGCTTGATCCTCGACTTCAAGCCGCTTGAGATGACGAGCGCGCTGCTTGGACTTTACAGACCACTCAACTTGTATCTACGTCCAACCAGTTGCGAGACCCACACATGACCATTAATTCACTTCGTGATCAGCTCTCACAATGTGAACATGAGCGTGCTAATGCTGAGTGTCGTGCAGACCATCTAGAGATGCAATTGGAAATGGCTCAACTTGTGCAGAAAGGTCCAGATTGCTGACTGATGCCACAAACACCACGACCACGATACATACATTGCGAAATGAAATATACTGATGGGGGAGCATCTACAATCTGGGTCTCACCTGATGATGAAGACGAGCATTTTAACTTCAATCATGACAACCTCCATGATGTAGTCTCTCAGCAGGATTACATTGAAGATCTGAAGACTGGTCATCACACCCTTCGCAGACCCTCCACATCACCTATCCGTCAATTACCATCTTCAAGTGCACAATTCAATGTGTCATTCACTCCAACATCTTCCCGCACTGGCATGAATGACTTATCAGTTGTAATCTCACCAACTCATGCTAGTGCCACAACTCAGCACATTCCACCTACTTTGAGTCATTCAATGACTCAGTGTGTCTTGCCTGCTCATGCAGAAGACTAGGCTCTCAACAGAACTCAAGCGCTCTCAACAGTGCAACTGGAGCACTTTCAACAGTGCAAAACTTGAGTGCTCTCAATAGTGCAAAGTTTTCTTTTCTACTATACTATGCTATGTTTACTTGGTAGTTAGAAGATGATGGAGGGTACTTAAGTATGTATATTGACACTGGCCAGATGAATAAAATACTCTAGGTATAACCTGGGCTACAATACTCCAGGATTTGTTGGAGTAAGTGTCGTCACAGATGACCTTGGATGCGAGCATGAAAGTGGATATGAAAAGATGGTGACCCAAAGATCCCCAAGCAGTGGGAAAGCACTCCTTGAGTTGTTGTTGGAGAACGAGGGCAGCAAAGGTTACTGAAGCATGAATTTTAGTGCGGTGAAGGGCATAAGCGATGAAATGGGGGAGCTTTACTTGTGAGTTAGAAGATGAAGGGGACAAACAGCTACTAAAAATTTCTACTATGTACTTGATAAATGGAATCGAGCTACACGATCATTGCTACGCTGATGTGAAAATAACATGTTTTCAAATTGTGCCCAAACCATCCTATCCTTGTTGTCTTCTTGCCAAATTGGCATGTATATGCTTCATATTTGATTAATTCCTACCATCTGAACATGTACATTATTAAGCCAAACACACACTTCAAGCAAATCACAGCGCTGCTCGCTAAAGTCAATGTTGAGGGGAACATGAAGACGTCCAAAGGAGCCCTGAAGAGCACGCATGCCCCACTCTGCCGTTTGACGAAAAGAAAGCAGCTGCCGGTCAAATAAAAGCAACTTCTGTTTTTCAGTAGGATCGTTAGGGAGGCATTGTCCTGCCTTGAGTGGGGCTTTGATGCGACCAGCAATCTGATCTGTACCTCATGGGAAAGTCGTATCAGTGACAAGGTAATACCCATCTGGTGTGTTTGCACTGAGTTTGTCATAGATGGGTCAGGCCATGCGGGAGTCATGCCAGCTGCCTGATGCATTGAGGCGGCATTGAATTATTGAGCCTGCATAGTAGTAGCAATCAGAACCAAAGACTCAGTGGATGGTTTAGACAACAGCATACCATCAGCACTAAATGCAATGACCAAAATGACAAAGTGACTGTGCAACCACCAATTATAAGTTGTGTTCTTGATATCTTGGTCCTGGGATGTTTGCACAGGTAAATTCAGTCCATCAAGTGTGCCGAAGGCTCCCATCAACAAGGGATGATGTGTGACGACAAGTCCATTTAAAACTTGAAATTCATCATCAGATGGCCACCAGATGCAGGCTTCAGGGATGTTCCTGAGTGCATGAAGTAGTATAGTGAGGGAAAAATGTAGATAACGTGAAACAGTTGTTGGGATAAGTGCAAAAATTTGCATGAGGCTGACATCTTGCATGGTTGAGTTGAGCCAATGAAGAATGAGGTCTAATGCACCAGCAGCATCCAGGGAACATCGATAAGTATGAGGGGCAGCAGTGATAGAAATATTGTTGCAGGGGATGGGAATGATATCCCAAAGAGTTGCAAAGCCATGCGAGAGAATTTCATGAAATGTAGGGACATCAACACCCATGGTTGTGATAAATGCATGGCTGTTCTGTCCTGAGTAGAGCGCTTGCCAGGGAGTATTCAGACGTGGATTAGGAAGTAGGTCACTATGAATGAGATATCTTCTTCTTGCTTGCCAGAGTTCAGAGCATTCATAGTGTGATTGTTCAGCTCCAATGAATATAAGGATGCCGATGGTGGTAATGAGCCTCCTCGGTAATTCATCGTCTTCATCATCTTCATCAGCCAAAGTGAGGGTTTCATCAGTGATGTTGCATGCCATGTTTAAAGTTTAGGAAGTAGAATTAGATCATAAAGTTTATTTGACCGTGTCTACAGTTTGGAATGAGTTTCTAGATATAAATTCCACCTTGCCGAACCTCTGAATTTTAAGGTTTAGAATGAAATCTAGAAATCTAAATCCCATGGGAAGTCATCCATTTAGCAGGAGCAGAATTGTATGCTCCTGCAGTTCCCACAGCTACAATACCTAGGACCGGTGGGATCACTGGTGGTAAGATGTTGCCTCCATGCAGTGTGCACCAGGCTCCAGCCACTGGTTCAGACTTTAGCACTTCAGCAGCTGTGTGGTATTCACGAGAAGCATACCAAATCATCGTTGGATTGAATTCCTCTCTGCTGGCAGGTATCCAGGGCTACGACAGAAAAGACCAAATACTGCAAGGTGTATTTTGATTGTCCAGTGTCGCATGACCAGAAGTTCCACGAAACACATTTGCAACAAAGTGAATTTTGTCGTTGTTTGGCGAAATTCCGACACTTTTCTGCACAATTCAGTCCAAATATGACTAGGAAATATAGCAGAAATTTATTTATAACTGACGTACGTCCGAGTTGAGTTTCTAGTAGCTGATCTAATATGTTTGTCTCCAAGACATCGCTATCAAATATCTTGGCAATCCGCAAGTCATTTACACCTGCCCCCTGACCACCTTGTCCAAGCTCTCTGCAAAGTATCTTATGTTGTGCGAGTTCAGCCCAGCCATCGAAATTCGTCCGTTGGCTGTCAAGTAAATGTGGAAAGTATCTATCAGTGCTTGAGACTGAGATGGGTTGATTCCAGTGAAGCTGTGCCCCGTTATCAGTACGATATTCATTCCCAGGACGGTATGCTTTGCGCCATCCAAGCCACGCCATGGCGCCAATACGCGACCAATAGCACAAACTCACCTGAACATGCCAATCTGGTTAATGATATGAACCCAGCTACCTGGCGTTTTCAGCTCCTCCGTCAGGAGTCGATAAAGCTCATTGCGCATGGATATGATTCGCTCAGCCATGGTCTTGATGTCACGGTTCCAGTCGTCAAAGAGGGCACTGTCGTTGAGAATAAGCGAGACCTATTCCCCACCCCTCATCAGATGAGCGCAGTTCATACTAAAATCAACTCACCAGGCGTGCACCGTAAGCCGGTGGGTTGCTTATTTCACTGCGCTGTAAAACCGACAGCTGACTCTTAACACGGTCTGCAGCATCCTTCGTAGGGGGGACGATGTGGAGCGCGCCGATCCGCTCGCCGTACAGACCTGCGTTCTTGGCGAAGCTCTGGTCCAATCAGCTGTGCTGCAGTAGTCCAATGAGTGATCTACTGACCTGACACACAAGCATCGGCACACCCTTCTCTACGAAGTATCTAACTGCCCACGCATCGTTGTTGAGATCACCACTCGCAAAGCCCTGGTAAGCGCAGTCGAAAAATGCGTAATGGTTTTTAGCGACAATGACTTCAGCGATGTGTTTCCATTGGTCACGAGTAGGGTCAACTCCTGTGGGGTTGTGGGCGCAAGCGTGTAGTAAAAATACCGAGCCCGGCGCAGCACTTTCTAGGGTTCCAATGAAGCCATCAAAGTCTAGCCCGATGGTGGCCGGGTCATAGTAAGGATAATCTATAGGTTGGATTCCAACATTCTTGAAGATGGCATGGTGGTTAGCTGCAGGAACGCCTGATTAAACTTCCATCGCACCCAGTCCTATAAAAACTCACCCCAGGTGGGATTGCTCAAGTAAATCTGCTTCGGGGCATCCCAATGATAAAACCTGCTCAGAAACAAGGCTCCCAAGTGGTTTGCGCCAGTTCCGGATATGGTCTGTACGCTAACAGCACGCCCTTCTGCGATGGCAGGCGAATCGGCACCAAGGATGAGCTTTGCCGCACCGGCACTGAACTCTGGTAAACCCGTGATGGGGAGGTATTCGTGATCGAGATTAGGATCATTCAGAAGAATTTGTGTAGCCTATGGTGGCGCAGCGATTGAGTCTAGACTGTAGTTAGGATATAAAGAGAACGCACCTTCTTGATAACAGGAAGGACCCAAGGTTTATTGTCATCATCTCTATATGCTCCAACACCAAGGTTGACCTTCTGAGGAAACGTATCCGCCTTATACGCCGCGGTCAATTTAAAAATGCTATCCGTGACTTTTAGTGAAGGATGCAGATATGTTGTAGCTTGTACGCACCTGTCGGGTGGAGCAAGCGGAACATCCTGCCATGTTTCTGATTCGTGAAATGATTTGAATGCCGGGGTACAGTGGCGCAATTATAAGCAGGGCTTACCGGCCGACATCGTGTTTGAACCTGAGAGGTGATTATATACTTGTCTTATCCTGTCTGACATGTTGGTTAGTTCCGATATAAGCGATGTTGTAGGAGTCGTAGATTATCGATTATCACAGTGACGGTGCGAGTTGCGGCGACATACGGCAGCCGTGAAACATGCCATGTGATTATTGTCCCAAGCTTGTCAGATCATCCAACAAGCCTGGCAGCAACAGTAACTGAACATGAAAACCCAAGTTACTCACCAGTAGCCGATTTGAAGGTGGGATAAGGATGGCGATAGCAAGACGATGTCACGGTATAAGTAATAGTGCCAGCTTCATCTCGTGGTAGTACGGTGAGAACATATAGCCGAGCTCGTTTTAAATATTCCCGATCATGATGATTCTAGATTTTCTGGTATTGAATCAAGGCCTCGTGAGGTTCTCAAACGTTTATCAGACTCGGTTTTACTGATCATTGTATAGCCGTTAACCTGGACCCGAACAGGCTACTCCAGCGAACTCCTGGTAGTGGCCGCGTCTGGAATTCCAATATGGATGGGCCATTTCGGACGCCATGATCAAACGCCGCACACTACGCCCGTTTGGTAGTACTCGCTGCCTCCCAGTACCCTCCTTGTGACCTTCTCCTCCGCTCTTACTCCGGGAATGGTTTAATACAGAGCCAATCGATAATTCCTTTGGAAAATCTGAATTCGTTTTTCGGTTGAGGCTCCGAGTTGCGGCCAACCTGACTCTTCCAGAATTCTCTGAAGGTCAACGTGCGTGATATCGACTGCCGCGACAGAAGCCTCAAGCACAGGGTACCTCGGACTCCATGACCGGAACTCCCGGAGGACTATTCCTCGTGACCCTCCCATCTATGCGGTACCTTCAGATTGGAAGCCAGACGGACCAGTCACCATTTGCTCCATATAACGCACAGGGCCTAGCGTCCCAATTATTCTCGAATTCCTCGTGTCCCAAGACCGGTATCGTTGTCACCGGTGTTATCTTGCCTTCACGTACATTTTGATTCTTGATGCTTAACGAAATCCTGACGTACCAGTTCTACTCCAGCGTTGTTCTTAAAGTCCGCGGGGACTTTACTCTAGCTCCTACTACAGAGTTTTTGCCTCAGATGCGTGCGGCATGTAGCCTACACCACATCATGTGCTGTGCTCCATGTGGTCGTAGAAATCATTATCCATACTTCGCGATGGCCAGTTGCGTGACCGACATTCATGTACCTTCAACATGTACTAGCTATGCTGAGGTATTGCCAAACGAGAAGTCCAACATCTCTTAGCATTCAGTTTAAGATAACCATGAAAAGCACATGCACTAGCGTCGAGTAAGTCAAAGGTAAGTATACATTGTGATAGCATCAAACACTAAACTTTGAAAGCAAAAAGCAAAGCATGATAAAACAAATATTAAAAACTTCCTCCCAAGATGGTCTACTTCGCGTTCTCCCTGGACATGAAATAGCTTGGGAAGATGCCCATCAGCTCTTCGAGGTACCAGTAATTCCCCGAAAGTTCATCCAGAGGACCTTTGGCTTTCTTTCCGCGTTTTTCGTTAGACTTCTTCGGCGTCTCATTCTCCTCGCGCACGATCTGCACCCATAACCCTCCAAGTCCCATCCCGAGGCTCAGCGTATCGACTACGGCAGGCTCCAAGACCAGGACGATATCGTCCTCATATGGATTGTGCGGCTTTCCGGGGCCGCTGCCTTCAACCTCGCCGTCAGGCATGACCACTGCACCGCGGGAGGTCTTGCGAATGAATGGCTTTGGAATATCGCTCTCCTCTCTTCCCCACGGGCTCATGACAACCCGCGCAAACCTCCGCTCTAGCTCATCCTCCACCATTTCCGCTGCGTCACCCTTGATCTTTGCCTTATCCTTCGGGGGCAGGTGAATCGCTTTAATACGGCGCGTGGAGGACTCCACGACTCCTGTGCTGTGCGTCAGTGGGAAAGAGGTGGGACCCAGGAGAGACGTGAGCGAGGGCGGTGGGGAAAGCCAAGAGGGCTCAGTCACTTCGGGTGCAAATGAGAGTGGGGCGGAGTCCGCACCCCATTCGTCATTGTCATCCGCAGGGCCCCATTTGCCGCCATCGCCGATGGTACCCCAGGTGTCAGAACCTACAGAACCCCAACCTCCAGTGTCGCCCGTTGCACCCCACCCGCCGGCAACAGTGTCTGTTGTGTCTCCAGACCAGATGTCGGGTGGTGCGGTGGTGATAGGGGCGATGGTGTTGGCATTAGCGACGAGGGCAGTAGTGCGCATGTTAGTAACCTGGATCTCCATGTCAACATTGTCCTCGATGGCATCTTTAAGTGCCGTTTCCTCCGTATCTGGGAGAACGATCTCCGTTTCAGTACCATGCTGATCGGTAACAGTAATAGTCGCATCGACTGAAAATAGAATTTCAACTCATCGATAAGCCATCACATGTAGATGGCTGATATTACCTGGAGCAGGCTGATCAGTTGCATTTAGGTGATCGTCAAAGGACCATTCAATTCCGCCTTTGCGGCCAAAGCATTCCTTGCAGCCATCGCTGAACACGTCGGGTAACGCCTGCCCGATCTTGTATGTCAGAGGCAGCTCCTTCTTCGCGAGCTCCACAATATCAAGGGCACTACGGATGCCGCGTTCATGCAAGGCTTTTGGGAGGACGCGGTTCCGCAGGACAAAGTTCAGGAAAAAGCTGAGGAGGTGTGGTGCGTTAAGGAGGTTCCTCTCCGACCTACGAGAGATACTCCAATAAGAAACACGTTAAAAGTTATTATTGAGAAACAGACCAGATGAGGCCTTGTTCACGCATGTAAGACGATAGGAAAATTGTCACCGACTTCTCCGGGTCGTTCAAGAACACGATCAGCTTCTCCTCGCGTTGTTCTTCCAGATCAGATTTGCGTGCCTGTAAACCTTCGTCGTCGTCATGATCGTCTAATTCAACAGAGTAAGTTGAGCTAGCAGGATCCTTTAAGGAAGGAGCTAGTTCCGAGGTATCCTCCCCGTTGACCTGAGTATTAGAAGGGCTATCGCAGTCATCGTCGTCATCGTCATCCGCTTCGTCTTTGGTCGGTTTACGATAGACCGTTGGATTGACAAGCAGTCCCACGTACAGACGAAACTACGAGAAAATGTAAGGTTCGCGAAAGTACAAAAACGAAAATAACTACCTGGTCCCAGAGCTGGCCGACCCCAGAAGTGACCGGCGGCCAAGTGCGATTGACCCGAAAGTCGTTCGCAGCATGAAACAGGCGATCCACATGAGATATATTCCTAGCAGGCTGATCAGCAACAATTCACGATATCGCAGACCTTAAGATGGGATCATAGGTGATAAGAAAAAACGACCTACGAATCGAACTTCCCCTTCGTGACACGCAGATCTTCACCTTCCTCCCACTCTTCGTACCACGGGACCTTCCTTGCAGGCGCACTGTCTACGGCAGCAGTCTTCTTCTTACGTTTCCTCTTGCGTGTGTTGCTCTTGCACTCATCAGTTGAATGCTTCACGCGCAACTCGACGGTGGGTATGCCCAGGCCATCGAGCTCCATGTCTTCCTCATTCTGGCCGCCAACAACTTCAAACAGCTGTATCCCGCGCGCCCTGAAATCTTTGAAAGGGATGAGTGTCACACCCAGTGGGGGTTTTGGGAAGGGTGGAAAGGTAATGAACGCCAAGTCCTGGGTTGCTGTCGTGTCTGCAGCAGAGGGCTCAGCAATCCTTGAAGGCATTTTGATGAACGTTGTGGTAGACAATCAAGATGGGATCGATAACCACGATAGAGTTCTTTTTAATGCTGAACTTACCGGAGTATCCGAAGTATATGATTTTCGGAAACATTAAATGCTGCTCTTTCCAAATTTAGACCACGCTACCTATAGCATCCAAGCGTTACATCGACAGTGGTACAGTGAAGTGTTGTACAATGCGATTCTATAATGGAGTTTGTAAAAAAAAACATAAGACCGACTCATACAATAATCCGCTGCCACTACAATGAATCCTACCGCACCTCCTTCGGCGGTATCCACTCTGGTACCTTCCCCCATTCGAACTTCTCTGCCGCGAATGCAGCTTTGACATCTGCTGGTATTATGTCCATGTAGTTTGGCGGCAATAATGCAGCGTATCTGTCAGGTTTGATCTGAATTTTAGATCGTGAAAATCCAGGTGCTGATGCGGATGGTTTCGAAGCATCGATTGGGGTTGTTGCCATTGGAGTTGCGGAAGCAGTAGCAGGCGCAGGAACGCCGAAGGATGGAGCTCCGGCGCCTGTGCTACCGAAGGCAGATGTCGCTGGCGCTACTCCGAAGGCAGACTGGGATGTTGCGGAGGACGCGCCGATTGGGCTTAGTGCAGATGACATAGAGCCAAAAGCACTTTGTGAGGGTGTCGCAGAATTAAAAGCACTTTCTACCTGTGCAGGTGCAGCAAATGCACTTTGTGTTGGCCCAGGCGCAGGGGCTCCAAATGATAGCTGTCCAAACGCCGATGATTGCGTCGGTGCTGACGCAAACCCAGATGACTGAGATGCAAAGGCAGAAAAACTGCCACTGGCTCCAGTGCCAGTGCCGGTGTTCCCAAATGCCGACGATGGAGACCCAAATGCGCCTGTGGAAGGTGCCGAAGAGCCAAATGCACCTGACCCGGGTTTAATCAATGAAGATTGTCCGAAAGCTGACGTTGGTTGAGTGGCTGAACCGAATGCAGAGGGTTGCCCGAACGCAGAGCTTGGCTGCTGCCCAAACGCTGATGTCGTCTGAACAGGCTGCACAAACGCAGAAGTTGGCTGCTGCGACTGCCCGAATGCAGACGTTGACTGTTGTGGTTGCGCGAAGGCGGATGTTGGTTGTTGTGACTGCCCAAACGTTGACGTAGTCTGTGCAGGTTGCCCAAACACAGATGTCGTTTGCGCAGGTTGCCCAAATGCAGATGTCGTTTGCGCAGGTTGCCCAAATGCAGATGTCGTCGCGGATGTGCCAAACCCTGTCTGGCCAAACGCAGGCTGGCCAAATGCAGACTTTCCAAAGGCACTGGAAGCTGCGCCAGACACCGATGGTTGAGGGCCAGAAGTAAACGCTGGCCCGCTACCAAACGCTGATAGCCCACCGAAAGCGGACATATGGCCGAGCGCACTCGACCCAGGTGAGGTTGCTTCCTTGCTCAATTTTAAAGCAGCGTCATGCAACTGTTGAACGTTGCTCCTGGCGCTGTTGTACGCCTGTTCTGAGGCAGCTATTTTGTCTGACTCATATTTCATCTATAGGTAGATTGATCAGTCATCAAAGGAGGATATTCTTTCTTTATTATACTACGCACATATTCGTTGATAGTCCCTGCCTTCAACGCAGTCACTGCCTTCGCGCGAAGTTCCTCAGGCGACTCATCTAGTCCACTGATAACCACCGGTTCATACTTCGCAGCGCCATAGGATGACAGTGGCCATAAAGGTTTATCTTGTAGAGGGGTGATGTCTCTTGTCACTGATTCAATGCTACAAACTATGGTGTTAACAGATTGACCGTATGTCGACCTTCCTGCGTCATAGATCCCGAATAACTTACGAATATGGAACTGCTATGTCTCTCGAATTATTGTTGGTCCAACTTTGATCTAATTATTATATGTGAGAATATGAAAGAAAAGCCCGGGGAAAGTTGAGACAACGTACTCCCAAAACCACTCTGTTGTGCTCTATCCGCTGGATGCTCGTTGCGACATCTATCGCCGTACTTGCACGTACCACGTAGATAGTAGGTGCAAACTGTCTGACATTACGACCGTTAATGTTGCCTCAAGTTCTCAGAGTGGCAGCGTACCATAGGATACGGACTCTTGAATGAAGCAAGGTAATTGCAACCAAATCGAGCTTGTTTGCACAATGCGTATACTTACAGATTATGTAATGGCCTCAGAATTCAATAAGGACAAACAACAGTTGACCCGTCTTCATTCCGACGCTGATAAACCTCGGGCTAGCCTACGGTCAGCTTGTGGTATAGAAAAACTTAAGCTGGATAATGACAATCAAGCAACAATACGTACGGCTATTATTTCACAAATCTTTTGCTATTTATCAAGTAGCATAAGCACTTCGTCATTTTCCTGATGCCGACTGGGCGAAAGCAGGAAGTGCCAGTGTCGAGGGCCACAGGTCCTATCTCTTAACCACCGTAGTTTTCGAACATCAGCTTGGAAGAAAGGGTGCTGATCCAGATGATAGGCCATAATGCAGGACTCTCAAGCGTGCTGGATGGTGAGTGAGACCATTCGAAAGAAAGTTCAGTCGTGCACGATATAATAGTTGCTTGGAGAATTTCACTTTCACAAGATATGCAGTTGGTTCAAAGGGTTTCTGCCCCCAGCAGCGTGCTTGATACCATGTGATATGGTCACTGGATGGATTTTACGATTGTTAGGGGTTGGAATCGCTGGAACTAGTAAGGAACTCATTCGTTGAGATATTGTCAGTACAGGCTTCGAATATCGGTGCACCTACAGAACATCTCGGCGGATCACACTAATACACGGCACCAACATATCAATCCCACCACCCCCATGTCCTACCCAAAACAAACACAGCTCCAAGACCCGTCAACCAAGAGACACTAAGCACGACCGTCGATTCACTTTTGCGTGCATCCACATTCTCGTATTTATTCGTGATCGCATTTTCGCAGTAATTGGGAACAGTCGAGGTCCGAGTGTACGGTGCAGGTTTTCCCGTCAGCTGCAATGGCCCAAGAAGGATATCAGGGTCCCCAGAGATAGATAGCAAAACTGCAGCTGCGAAATATGGATGCCTAATCGCTGAAAATGTTTAAGTCGTTCAGAAAATATCATCAACAGGAGGGAAAATGACCTACACCAGGCGTTGACTCCTGTCAGAGCATGCGAAACACAGGAGAGGGCAGTGAACGAATTGGAATTGGAATCGGAAGTGCTCAAGGGGGTTCTAGCAGTGCCCCATAATTTAGAAAGGATGAACCTCCACAATCTGAAAGGGTCCGAGGGAATGACACCCCACAATTTGGAAACGCCCGAGAAAATGTTGTCCCGCAATTTGGAGGTGCCAGTGAGAATAGTCC
The DNA here is from genome assembly GCF_016758755.1 of Suillus discolor. NCBI lineage: Eukaryota > Fungi > Basidiomycota > Agaricomycetes > Boletales > Suillaceae > Suillus > Suillus discolor. The sequence goes on along the minus strand of NW_024541405.1, from coordinate 15,281 downwards.
CCCACGCTTTGATCCAGTGGACGCCAAACGGGTCTAGGCCTCTGTTAGATCGTCCGCGAAGAAATCAGATTCCTATTGACGTACTAGATATCATCCCTATGAGCTGCCACGCCTTCTCCTGGTATTGCTGAAGCACTGGCATATCAGAGCTCCAGTGGCCATACGCGGAAACCTGATTACTAGAAAGTGTGCATCAGGCCATCAGTCAAGGCAGAATAACCATGAAGTGAATAACATACACCAATTGTTTAGCCCCTGTCAGCGCGTCGGACCCATGAGAGATGATATCACCCGATACTTTCGACCAGTCTATGTTCGGCAGGTTTATATCATCTTTCTTAGATATGGCCTGATTGCTGAAAAGAGTGTAAACCGCGTTAACAAAATGCATGCATAGTCAAGGGGCGAAGAACCTTAGTTGTTTGACCTCCGCCAGAGCATCAGACGCACGGGATAGAACAGCGCCTGACACTTTCGACCAGTCAGGCAGGTTTACATCGGGTGGGGACACGGCCTGATTGCTGTAACATGTTAAGCTACCATCAGCAAAGGCCATGCTAGTGCATACTCATGGGGCCAATGACCTCATTTGTTTGACCTCTGCCAGAGCATGGGAAGCACTGGAAAGAACACTAGCCGACAATTTCGACCAGTCGGGCAGTTTTGTATCTTCCTTGGGCATGGTTGGTTGAACCAGGCTGGTGACTAGTAGGCGTGAAGAAGAGCGACCAAGCGCTCATGCACATGATCATGGACACCCACCATCAATTGTTGAACTCCCACGATGCTAGAGCCAAACTTGTCGTTTTCACAAAGTCATCTGAATTTGCTGCAAACGGAGGTCGACGACGGGAAGACATTCGACAGGCCCGTAAAGAGCGCGACCGATTCAGACACCGCGACGCGTATTTGAATTAGCTAAGCTAAACAACTACGTCGCGTCGTGCTATTGCAATTGAATATTGAATATCATGCAATCCTACTCGAGGAACAAGCGTACGTTTGACCACGATTTTACTAATCAAGTAGATCTATCTAGATGTACATGAACATGTCACTTAGGATTTCGTCAATATCATAGCCCCACGATATTTCATGTTTGACTACCACTCCCTCCACTCAACATACACGGATGTCCAGCAACCACATCAATTCCACCACCCCCACCTCCTGCCCAAGACAAAGACAGCTCCAATACCTGACAGCCAGGAGATACCAACCTCAAGTATCGATCCTGTTTCAGGTTGATCTCCATTCTCATATTCTTCAACGCTCGCTAATCTCAGTGCTTCTTCCATGTCATTATCGTGATAGTCAGCGGCCCCGTACGACTGGGATCTCGCAAAGGTAGAGTCCCGTGGTACGTAGCCACCATAGAAATGGGACTGGTACCGGGATGCCAATGAATCTGTCACATTTGTGTTCAAGGTTATGGGACACCTGTAGTTGAATGAGTACGATGTACCTTTCGCTACCCCTTGTCTCCTGAAACCGAAAATATACAAGGTAAACCTCCCCGCGAGCCGTAGTGGCGTAAGTAAGAGTTCAGGATTGGCAGATATCAATATCAAAGCTCCAGCTGCGACATATGGATGCCTGGTTGCTGGAGATTGCGTTATCAATGATATCGTGAAGAAGAAACAAAGAACCTACACCAGCTAGTATTGACTTTTGTTAGAGCATAAAGTGAAGAGGCGTGCATAGTGTTCCATAGTTCAGGCCATTCAATGTCGGGTAGGTCTAAATCTTGCTGGGACATGGCTGTATGCGTGTAAGCAGCCTGCTAACTGGATAAATCTGTTTATAAAGTAAACGCCAAACGCTGGTGCATCGTGTTTCCATGAAATTAAACCCACGTTGACATTCTCTAGACAAAGGTCACACATATGTACGTAGTATCATCGGCTCTTCGGCCTGATCACTCCCAAACCCAAACCCAACTGCATAATCTTAGGTTCCCTGCCTTTCGACACGATGGAATAACCAGTTGCCTCATTAGAGCCACCACCCCCACTCCCGGCCCAAGACAATCGCAACTCCAACATACGATAACAAGGAGACGAGCGTCAATGGAACTGGCAACATGGTGGCCCCAGTTGATTGGAGGTGCGCGAACGAAGAGCCTCGCGGCACAGTACCACCGTAGTGACTGGACTGATATGCAGATGCAAATGAACCTGTTGTTAGCGTGTTCAGTTAGGAAGTGAAAACCGCTGCCAGGGATTTGTGTACCTTGCGCTACTCCTTCACTCCTGAAGCCCAAACACCAGATGACGAGCTGCACCGGGAGGAGACACAGGAACACTGCAATTGTTCCCGTCAGCTGCAATAATGCCAGGAAGACTCCGATATTTGTGACTGCAGAGAGCAATATCAAGACTCCGGCTGCAACGTATGGATGCACGATTGCTGTGAAGTATGTGTCAGTGCCATATCATATATCGTGATCAAGAGCTGGACGACACCTACACCAGTCGTTGACTTCTATCAAAGTGAGCAAAACACTGGAAAGGATAGTGTTCCACAAATTGACCCTAGAAAGTATGCATCAAGCGCTCCTATCAACAAAGACGTGAAAATAAAGCAGTGAATGTCATACAACAGACGTCCAGCCTGTCCCAGAGCATTAAGAATATCGGCCCATATTTTGGACCAGTCAACGTTTTTCAAGTCAACGTCTTTCTGGGACACGACCTGATTGCTGTGCATCGAACAGCGTCAGTGTCAGCGTAATAACCAAGAGGTGAATATCATACGCCTGTTGTTTGACCTCTGTCAGAGACACCTTGGGGAAAAAAATGTCTGGCAATTTCGACCAGTCGGACATCATGATAATTGGAGGCATGAAGAGCAATACCACAGGTTTCGTGACAGTATGGACAAACGACCGTAAGTTATAACCGGTGAACCAACCAATTAAACTCTCACGAAACCTCGGTCATTTGACACAAGCCGCCGATCTGTCTGGCCCGGATCTGCCTGCACCCTAAACTTGCTGTGTGCCTCGAGCGTTCTAAGCTGACGTGCGAATCAATTCCGAGTCGGCAGACCACCCACGCAAGAACCGCAAGGTACTCCGCGCTGCCTCCGCGTGTCACGGTCTCTTATAAGTTGCCCGGTCACAAATTTACACTTATACCGAGATCCTCGCCAAGTGCAAACGCCACCGACACTTCTTCTGCGTCAGTGGCATGTAACCTGCACCATATAATAGCATCCCAAGCCCCCACAAACCAACCCGGAACTCTGCCATTTACATATTTTGACCATGGTGATATACATACCTCCACAAGTTCATCACCTTCCATTCGATACAAAATGACACCAGTCCCCTAATTGAATGCACCACTCCCGGCCCAAGATAATCACAGCTCCAGTATACGCCAATAATGAGATAAGCATCGAGGTGACTGTTGGCGTGGTGGACGCGAGTTTCGCGAATCCAGAGCCTCGCAGCACATTACCACCGCCATCACTGGACTGATATTGGGATATCGATGCAACTGAATCTGTGACAGCGTGTTTGGTTGGCAAGTAGAAAGCGCTTTGTTTGCAGTGTATCTTTTTTTACTCCTCGACTCCTGAAGCCAAAACACCAGATAATCGATCGCACCGGGAGAAAACACAAAAACATTGTAGATGCTCCCGTCAGCCGCAATATTCTCTAGACAAAGGTCATACATATGTACATAGTATCATCGACTCTTCCGCCTAATCACTCGCAAACCCAATCCCTCACCCAACTGCATAATATCAGGTTCTTTTCGATGCGATACAATAACCAGTCACCTCATTGAAACCACCACCCCCACTCCCGGCCCAAGATAATCACAGCTCCAGTATACGATAACAAGGAAACGAGCGTCAATGGAACTGGCAACATGGTAGCCCCAGTTGATTGCAGGCGCGCGAACAAAGAGCCTCGTGGCACAGTACCACCGTAGTGACTGGACTGATATGCGGATGCCAATGAACCTGTTGTGGCGTGTTCAGTTAGGGAGTGGAAACCGCTGATTTGTGTACCTTTCACTACTCCTCGAGGCCCGAAACCCAAATACCGGATGATCAATTGCACCGGGAGGAGACACAGGATCACTGCAAATTTTCCCATTAGCTGCAATAATGTCAGGAAGGCTCCAATATTTGTGACTGCAGCGAGCAATATCAAGACTCCGGCTGCAATGTATGGATGTACGATCGCTGTGAAGTATGTGTCAGTACTAATCATATATCGTGATCAAGAGCTGGATGACACCTACACCAGTTGTTGACTGCTATTAAAACGAACAAAACACCGGAGAGAATACTGCAACACATTTTGGCCCAGTAGGTGCGTGATATGTCTAGATCTCCGTTAGATCGTTTGTGGCGATATTAGTAGACCTGTCTATTTACTGAAGATTACTCCAACAAAGGCGCGTAGTTTCTCCTGGAATTGCTGAAATATAATTGTCATAGCAGAGCACCAGTTGTGGTATATGAACCTTAAGACCTGAATGCTAGAAAGTATGCATCAAGCCCATCAACAAAGGCGTAATAATGAAGCAGCAAATTACATACACCAGTCGTCCTGCTGTTGCCAGCACACTAAAAGCACAAGAGAGAATGTTGTCCCACAATTTCGACCAGTCGAACATAGCTGTAGATGTAAATAAAAAAATCAATACCAAAGGTTTCGTGATAGTATGTGCGAATGACTGTAAGCGCTCACCGGCTGGGACGTCCATCAATCGAGCTCCCATGAAATCCCAAATCTGTCACAAGTTAATCATTTGACAAGCCATCTACACAACACATGCCTTTCGAAATTCTGCTGGATGCGTCAATGCCATACAGCCATAGGTACGCATAAATATTGTATTATCATGCAGCTCCGAGTTAAGGTCGAGAAGCCGGAAACTTGGTCACGAGCAGAAATGAAGCAACATTCCCACCCCGTCGGCAGCTGAATATCATTATGTGGTGCACGTCACGGAAAGAAAGTTAAGCCTCTACATGTGACGCCGCATGTCGCATAGCTGAACAATTTGCTCTCACTCTGACAGGCGAACAGTTGTTGCAGACCAATTTAGATTCAGCAGTCCGCGGTGTTCGTAAGGACCACAGCAGACTCCGCGCTGCTTCCGCGAGTCAGCCTTCTCTAACAGCAAGTCACAGACATCATAGTATCATTTTCAACCAATACCAGGCAGTACGACGGGACTGGACAAGCTGACAGCGAATTTACGGGACCACACGTCGTTCTACTGAGTAGACGAACATGCCTCATGCTTGTAAATTGTATCAATGAATATCACATGAGTATATTCAAGTTCCGTGTTGGGCCGCTGGCCGCTGATTCAACTCCCTCCATTGAGCTCCACTATATTTCATGTTTGACTACCACTCCCTCCACTCAACATACACATTGCCAACGGTGTCCAGCAACTACATCAATTCCACCACCACCTCCTGCCCAAGACAAACACAGCTCCAATACCTGACAGCCAGGAGACACCAACCCCAAGTATCGACCCTGTTTCACGTCGATCTCTATTCTCTAATTCTTCAACCAATCTCAGTGCTTCTTCCATGTCATAGGCGGCCCCGTATGACTGGGATCTCGCAAAAGTAGAGTCCCGTGGTACGTATCCACCACAGAGATGGCGCTGGCGCTGGGATGCCAATGAATCTGCCATATTTAGGGTCACGTACGAGACACCTGTAGTCGAATGAATGAGTACGATGTACCTTTCGCAATCTTTTGTCTCGCTGAACGCAATGATATAAAAGTGTACAAAAGGATCCTCCAATAGAGCTTAAGCTTGAAGGGCAAGACGATCAACCCGTAACGAACCGGGGGAAGATCACAGATATAAAGTGTCGTTTTCCCCGCGAGCCGTAGTGGCGTAAATAAGAGATCAGGATTGGCGGAGATGAGCATCAAAGCTCCGACTGCGACATATGGATGCCTGATTGCTGGGAATCGCATTATAACCAACATCGTGAAGAAACAGATGACTTACACCAGTTGTTGACTTTTGTCAGAGCAGAAACTGAAGGGCCGAGAATAGTGTTCCGCACCGTGACTTCGGGCCAGTCAATGTCAGGTAGGTCTAAATCTTGCTGGGACATGGTTGTATGCGTGTAAGCCGAACAAATCTGTTTATAAAGCGATGAACAATAAGCGCTGAGGCCTGAGGCCTGAGCTCGAGCGCTTGTGGATCACGTTGCCATCAAATCAAACCCACGTTGTCATTCTCTAGACAAAGGTCACACATGTACGTATTATCATCAGCTCTTTGGCCTGATCACTCGCAAACCCAAACCTGCATAATCTCAGCTTCCTTTTGACACGATACAACAACCCAGTTGCCTCATTAGAGCCACCACCCCCACTCCCGGCCCAAGACAATCACAACTCCGACATACGATAACAAGGAGACGAGCGTTAATGGAACTGGCAACATGGTGGCCCCAGCCGATTGGAGGTGCGCGAACGAAGAACCTCGTAGCACAGTAGCACCGTAGTGACTGGACTGACATGCGGATGCAATTGAACCTGTTGGGGCGTGTTCAGTTAGGAGGTGGAAACCGCTGCCAGGGATTTGTGTACCTTGCGCTACTCCTTCACTCCTGAAGCCCAAACACCAGATGACGAGCTGCACCGGGAGAACACACAGGAACACTGCAATTGCTCCCGTAAGCTGCAATAATGCCAGGAAGACTCCAATATTTGCAAATTTACACTTATACCGAAGCCCTAGCCAAGTGCAAACGCCACTGGCACTTGTTCTGTAACTTATGCATCAGTTACATGCAACGTGCGCTATGGCATCTACCAAGCCCCCACAAACTAACCGGAACCCTGCCATTCAGTTTGTGACATACTACATACCACCACAAGATAATCCCACTTCAACACCTTCCATTCGATACAAAATGACACCAGTCCACTAATTGGATCTTCCACTCCCGACCCAAGATAATCACAGCTCCAGTATATGCCAACAATGAGATAAGCGTCGAGGTGACTGTTGGCATAGTGGACCCATATGATTGAAGTTTCGAGAATCCAGAGCCTCGCGGCACATTACCACCGTAATGACGGGACTGATATTGAGATGCAAATGAACCTATTATAGCGTGTTTGGTTAGCAAGTAGAAAGCGTTGTGTTTATGTACCTTTTTCTACTCCTCGACTCCCAAAGCCCAAACACAAGATAATCAACCGTGCCGGGAGAAAACACAAGAACATTGCAGTTGTTCCCGTGAGCTGCAATAATGTCAGAAATATCGCAGGATCTCCAAACACAGAGATGACCAGCAAGACTCCAGCTGATTCGTATGGATGCCTGATTGCTGAAAAGTATGTATCAATCCAATGGCATCGCAATCAAGAGCCGAATGCCACCTACACAAGTTATTGACCTCTGTCAAAACGAACAAAACGTTAGAGAGATTACAGCCCCGCATTTTGGCCCAGCAGTTGCGTGGTATGTCTAGATCTCCGTCAGATCGTCTGTGGCGATGTCAGACCCGTCTTAACTTACTGAATATCACTCCAATAAAGGGATGTAGTTTCTCCTGGTATTGCTGAGACATAATTGCCATGGCAGAGCGCCAGTTGTGGTGTATGAATACCTGATCACTAGAAAGTGTGCATCAAACCCATTAACAAAGGCGTAATAATGAAGCAGCAAATTACATACACCAGACGTCCTGCTGTTGCCAGCGCACTAGAAGCATGGGAGAGAATGTTGTCCGATACTTTAGACCAGTCGATGTCTGTCAGGCCTAGATCTCTTGCTGACACGTTCCGATCGCTGAGATGGGCATATCGAGCTGCATCAGCAAGGGCATAACAATCAAGGAACGGATCACATACACCAGTCGCTTGGCACCTGTCAGAATATCGGTCACACTGGATACAATATTGCCCAGCAATTTGGACTGGTCAACATTCTGTAGGTCTGTATCTCTCTGAGACGCGGCCTGATTGCTGCGTGTTAAATTGCGTCAGTGAGGGCGTAATGATTACGAGGCAAACAACATACGCCAGTTGTCTGGCCTCTGTCAGAGCATCAGACACACGGGAGGCAACATTGCTCGATACTTTAGACCAGTCTATGTTCTGCGGGTCTAGATCGTTCTGAGAAATGGCCTGGCTGCTGAGGTACGCGTTTACCGGCATCAGCAAAAGGCTAGGAATCAATGGGTGCATGACCTACATTCGTTGTTTAGCCTCTGAAAAAGCGTCGGACCCTTGGGAGAAAATGCTGCTCGACAATTTCGACCAGTCGATCATAGCTGTAGATGTAAAAAGTCAATACCAAGGTTTCGTGGTAGTATGTGCGAATGACTGTAAGCGCTCACCGGCTGGATGTTCATCAATCGAGCTCCCACGAAATCCTAAATCTGTCATAGACTCATAGGTTGATCATTTGACAAGCCATCTGCACAACACATGCCTTTCGAAATTCTGCTGGATGCGTCGATGCCATACAGCCATAAGTATGCATAAATGTTGTATCATATGTAATGCAGCTCCGAGTCTAGTCAAGGTCGGGAAGCCGGAAACTTGGCCACGAGCATTCGAAATGAAGCAACATTCCCACCCTGTCGGCAGCTCAGCGCTCAGCGCTCATGTGGTGCACGTGTCGCGGAAAGAAAGTCAAGCCTCTATGTGACGCCGCATGTTGCATAGCCGGAAAATTGAATATTGCTGCCAGGCGAACGAGAATTGATTTGGTGCAGACCGATTTAGATTCGGCAGTCCGCGGTATTCGTAAGGACCACGGTAGACTCCGCGCTGCTTCCGCGAATCAGTCTCTCACAAACATCATAGTATCATTTTCGACCAATACCAGGCAGTACGACGGGGGCTGCACAAGCTGACAGCGAATTGACGGGAACACATCGTTCTACTGAGTAGACGAACATACCTCACACTTATAAGTTGTATTAATGAATATCTAGAGCATCGCAAGTGTATTCCATGTTGCTGGCACTGACTCAACTCCCTCCATCGAACATCTACACTACTGCCAACCACATCAATACCACCATCCCCACGCCCTGCCCAAGACAAACAAAGTTCCAACATTCGCCATCAAAGACACAGGAACCGCAAACGTTGATTCTCGTTTATCTCCGTCCTCGTAATCGTCAGTAGCCCCACGCGCCTGGAATGTTGAAAACGTAGACTGTGGTGGTACATAGCCACCATAATGACGGGATTGGTATCGGGATGCGTATGAATCTTGATGGCGCGATGAGACAAGTCCTGTAATTACCACAGCTGTGATTATAGACGTACCTTTTGCCACACCCTGTTTTCTAAAACCGAGCATATACAGGATGAATCTGGTCAAGGGCTTGAACGGCCAAAGGATTAACCAAAATGGGAGTAAGCACATATAACGCGCAATCCGCAATGGTGTTAGAAGGAGTTCAGGATTTCCAGAGATGCATAGTAGAGCTCCAGTTGCGAAATATGGATGTATGATTGCTAGAGAAGAGCGCATAGTTTTTTTTTCAGTGATGAGCCATGGACAGTGAAGAAGAAGCAAAAACTAACACCAATTGTTAAGCTCTGTTGCTAAATAACAAGTGAGATAGGCGATAGCGTCCCACAATATCCACCAGTTTGGGTCAGGCAGCCGCAGGTCTAGCTCCTGCAGCTGGGACATGGCTGTATGCGGTCAGGACCATCCATCAAGAAAAGTGGTTTTATATTAGGCATGATAACTTTAAATAAGCGCCAGGCGCCATTGCCGCATCATCAAATTCGTATGACACTGGCAACCGTATTATGATTTGTTTGATATATCGTGCTAACACCCTCCAACGTAGACACGAACTTTGCTCTATACGTCAAGGCCAAACATTTACTCACGCAGTTCAAGGTCGATATTAATGATAATTTACTCTTTAAAAACTGGAAGTTAGACAGCTAGAAAGTCAGATCCATGACGAAGGAGAAGATAAGATACACGAGTATGAACAAAGACAGCGATTGATGCCTTGGAGGTCTCATTCGTGGGTGAGGATGCATGAAAGGCGTCCGCGTCATAGTATATGAGGCATCTGCATCGGTAGTGCTAGCCAGTTGAAATCATGTTTCCGTATTAACGGATCATCGAAGCATATCGCAACTCGCAAGCGCCAAATGTCAGGCTATGCGTGGCTACCTGGACATATTTGTGTGAGCATTGATCAAGAATATTCATATAATGAGGCACTTATGAGAACGACTGGGACGATAAACATACTGGCAGGAGGCCTCTGTCAACCGTGACACTACAGTCAATATGTTCCAAAATCTCGCCCAGCTGGCCTCGGCATGACAAGGCAAGATATAATCACATTAAAAACCTTGCAACGCAAGCAATGCGCGTAGCGGGGGCTCTGAACAACAGAGAACGAATCGATGCATCTTGTTCGTCTGGAGTCAACGACATGACTGAAAACATAAGCCGAAGGGAGCTGCTTTTGACGCTTCCAAGGGGCGATTACGAAAAGACATGCTTGGATTAGCAGGACAGACGGTGGACTGCACAATAGGGTGTCCGCATGGCATGTGATAGTGCTGTGTGCATCAGACGCTGGTGAGTTAGGTTGTGAGTATTAACACACAACTTGACTGTCACCAGCGTCAGAATGCACAACTCACGCCATGACGAGAGGTGTATTGGGGTATCTATAGACCAATGTGCGAGAAAGGAAGAGTCAACCTATGATGCAAGCTGAAGCTTACGGATTTTGAGATTGAGAGATACGTACCAGATCTAGTAGAAGAAGTCAACATGACACTTGTAGTTTGAGCGCATCACGAAGTATCCCAAGTTACCACGGAATGCTGTAATCACGGTCGATGCAATCCCTTGGACGTACATTTCTGAGTCTTTCTACCTGTTTCCTTCGCAGTAAGCTTGACGATTCTCTTGCAGTTCCCTGCTACATCCCACCTACCTCGCAACTGCGCTCCATCTGTGCAGGAAATAATTCCGATCGCACGAAAAAAAAAACATGATAGTCAGGACACGAGACATGAATACCTTCGGTCCATCATAAGCTCACCGTCATGCGAGTAATTACGTCCACCTTTTCCTCCGCAACCTTGGCTCCTTTTCCATGTTGGGCCGCTGGTACTGACTCAACTCGCACCATCGAACATCCACACTACTGCTCATCGCATCAATACCACCATCCCCGTGCCCTGCCCAAGACAAACCAAACACCAATACCCGCCATGAAAGACACGGGAGTCGCAAACGTTGATTCCGGTTCATCTTCGTCCTCGTAATCATCAGTAGCCCCATGCGCCTGGAATTTTGAAAAGGTAGATTGCGGTGGTACATAGCCACCATAACGACGGGATTGGATTCGGGATGCGTATGAACCTTTGATGCCGCAATGAGACAAGTCCTGTAGCTACTACAGCTGTGATTGCAGACGTACCTTTTGCTACACCCTGTCTTCTAAAACCGACGATGTACAGGATGAATCTGGTCAAGAGCTTGAACGGCCAAAGGATTAACCGAAATGGGAGGAAGCACATATAACGCGCAATCCGCAATGGTGTTAGGAGGAGTTCAGGATTGTCAGAGATGTATATCAGAGTTATAGCTGTGATATACGGATGTCTGATTGCTAGAGAAGAGTGCATAGGTTTTGTTTCAGCGATGAGCGATGAGCAGTGAAAAAGAAGCGAAAACTAACACCAATTGTTGAGCGCCGTCGCAAAATAACAAGTGAGACAGGTGGTAGCGTCCCGCAATATCGACCAGTTTAGGTCAGGCAGATCTAGGTCTTGCTGGGTCATGACTGTATGTGGTCAGGACCATCCATCAAGAAATGTGGTGGATATTAGGCGTCAGGGCATGATAACTTTAAATAGGCGCCAGGCGCCGTTGCCGCACCATCAATTTCGTATGACACCAACCGCATTGTTACAAGTAAAAGTAGAGATACTCGGAAACATAGTGTAAACATGTTCAAGTAGGCCGGTATATGCTGACATGGACGAACACCAAGGACTATGAAGGTAGAAATGAAAACCACTCTAGAATCTCTGTGTTTCAACCTACATGAGCAACCGTTCGTTGCAGGCGCACCATCTCCATGGGAAGAATAGAGTGTGTTTCAATTTTACTCGAGAGCTGAGTAAAGTGCAGTTGATGATTAAAGACGGAGAGACAAGGAGACATTACCGAATGCTTACCAGCGAACCACGCATGTAAGTCGGCCTCCATATCCTCATCAATCTTATCAACCATGGACTGATACGATTCGACGGCTGCCCCAAAACTACCTGCTCGAAAGAGTGCATAGCACTGTTGCTGGTTCGCAGTTTGCCACAAGGATTTAAGGTCCCAGCCAAATAGCTGTTGAAAACATGCGTTTGAGCACGAAAGGATTTTCGGTTGCATCATATCAGCGTACCACAACAAATTCATCGTACGTCAAATGAATTGGCGATTTATAAAAGAAAGTGCTAGCAATGGCAGCGGCAGTGAAGTGTTCAACGGCCTCATTATAGCGCGCGCCCTCCAAGGCAATGTTTCCTAGTTGGACGCGTAGGTAGGCCTGGTGTACGAGGGGCAAGAATCAATGACAACACATGAACTTGATGTGATTGAGCTCACCTCCACGATACGACAAGCAATAGGATCGACATCGGGACATGCAGCTAGCTCTCGTATACGAAGCATTGCCTCTTGGTGTTCATTTGCATTGAACAGCGCAATAGTCTAAAAACCGAAATGACGCACGGAGTATGTGAGAAAAATATGACCTGCCTTGATCAAGAAAAGGAAGTGGTCTGTCTTTAAGTCTCCATCCGTGAACATGGATGCGAGGTCAAACGGGATCCTCGCGGCCAGAACCTGCTTTTTTCCGCAGAGGGCAATCCCTTTAGAGATATGGCCTGCCAACGATGGCTGAATGCTGACGGACTATACCATCATCGAAGACAACTTTTGTAAGTAGGTCATGATGGGTCAGTCAATCTCACCCGAATTGCATCTTGAAGTGCTCGGTTCCAGTCGTGTTTTCGTGCCATAACAAATGCGCGATTGGCATAGGCAGTGTGATCGTTGGTATCAGCGTCAATATCTAGATTTAGCACCTTTTCAGCAGTACGCCAGTCCCCAGTTATGCATGCGTTGCGGACTGTCGAGTTCATAGCGAGGACCTGCGTAAATCATGTTCACACTGTGTTACAAGAGTCAAAGGTGGGAACATGCCTTGAAACCAGAGTGGACTTGATGCTTGGCGCAAAAAAGACGCTTAGATGATGAATGGGCGAGAAAATAAAAACAAATTTACCTGGTGCGTCGCCTGCTCCTTCATGAGGCCATCTTTTGGTCCGTCCTCTGGCAAAACATCCTCGGGTGTTGGCCACTCTGAGATCTTTTTATCCACACCTCCACTGAGGACGTGCTTGCCATTCGTGGAGAACGTGACGCAGTTCACCTCCCCAGAGTGTTTGAATATGGCGATGTTTCGTCGATCTGAGAGTCGCCAAAGGCGGACACGATTGTCATGAGATGCGGAGGCAAGGAGGGTACCGCTAGAGTTCACAGAAATGGCGGAGATATTCTTGAAATGACCCTTCCAGGGATCACCGACCTGCTCCCAGGTCGATATATTCCACTCTCGTATGACGGGATCAGCCCCGTTGCCCCCGGAGAAAAGCCAGTTGCGATCTGGCGTCCATGCGAGCGAGTAGTCGCCACCGGTCATCGTGAAACAGGAACGGGAGTTCTGGTAAATTTGGATATTGTGGTCTGTTGCAATCACAAGATATCCGGATACCAAATACCGAACACAGCGGACATTTCCACGACAGCTGATTGAATGTTGGGCCTCCTTCAACCTAAACCTGTCCTGTGTGATCCATAATTTCGTGGTGGTGTCAGATGATCCACTGGCCAGCATCCTGGAATCCAAAGAAAAATCAAGCGAATGAATCCAGCCGTTGTGGGCTTTATTGAATGTTTGGTTGAGTTCCCCGGTGTTTCTATGCCAGGAAATGAGCTCTCCCTTCTCATCACCACTTGCTATCCACTGCCCATCTGGTGAAACAGCCAATGCCCGCACCCGACTGTGATGCCCCTCCATCTTCTTCAACACTAAACCTGTTTTTAAATCCCACAGACGAAGCATCCCGTCATACGAGCCCGTGACCATCCGTTCGCCGTAGGAGGAATTGAAAACTGCGACTGCGACAACACGATCCCCGTGATCTTCAAATGTTCGAATGGGTGTGGTGTTTGGAATGAGCGCTGTCATTGTAGTGGAGCTGCAGCACAGTTGAGGTGGATCTAATGTGTGTGTGGGGATGACGTCTTCCTCGAAGTTGCAGAGATGCGCGTGATGGAATGTTTTAAACCTGCTTCATAGCAAAACTCCCTCACTAGACGCACAGAACACGAGGCTATTATCATAATCACCTTGCTTGCCAATCTAAACGAATCATTGGGCTCATGCGTCCAAGTCATGTCGCCGCAATTTTCCACATCAGTCAACGGGCCTGATCATAATTGTTTCAGGAGTCCACGCGGCAGATAGGAAGAAGACTTACACGGTTCACCCGATGCACCTGATTGACCATGCCCCCAAATTTTGATAAAGTCATCACCCCAAAATGTAGTATTCCACCCGGTGACATGTTGAGCTTCTGTTCCCTGGAACGTTTGTAGCGTAAATCCTACAGTCGTGAGGTTTCCTTTCATCTCCTGTGGTTGTTAGCATTACGGGTGTGCGATTACCATTAATGTAGTATTGAAGATAATTGTTTCAAACTGATTCAAGTTGATCAGCTATTATTGAACTTCGTTCGAACGTTGGATTCGATGATTTGAATTGGCAATTCGAACTTCGATGACACGTTGTCTCTCGGACTTCGGGGTATCGCAATGACCTTCTAGATGGGCCCCACCAGTTCATGTTCTAGCAGTGCCGAGTCACAGTGCATACAGTGTATAGTTCTCGTGTCATGGATGGTCGACCGGTCAAGTTTGTGATGAAGTTCGAGGTTACTTTGCACATAGAAGCTAGATCTGTCGGAGATGTGGCGAACTCGAACGTCACAGCCACATATGACCAAGATCATCACACTTATAACTCACAGCCTGAAACTTCACGACAGACGCGCGAGACGATGTTCAGAAGTTATTTCAGGTAAAAGTAAACATAGGGTAAACATGCTCAAGCGGGCCAGCATATTATGACACGAACACCAAGGACTATCTAAGTAATACAGCTACCGTCAAGGTGCAAATGAAAATTACACG
>NW_024541404.1:0-49303 GCF_016758755.1 Suillus discolor | reverse complement strand
CTGGAACGGAGTACCTGCGATTGTAGACGGACCTGGGGTGTGAAATTGAAATAAAGCTGTTCCATTGCCTGCGCCTGCCGGCATCATGCCTTGATGTATGGGACTGGATGACCGGCGGGGGGAAGAACACAGCATTATTAAAATGAGGTACGGGTGGGTTGGGGACAACACGTTGCGGATGGACTCATAGGCATCCATCAGGACGGTGGTACGATGTCCTTGTGCAGTCAACATTGCATCAGCGCTCCGGATTGAGCCTCACGAGTCTGAAATTCGGCATGCAAGGCCTTCACCCTCTTGCAATACAGCGATCTCGGCACACATTTCTCCATAGCTCGGATGTCAGTATCCTGAGCAGCAAGGCACCCGTTCATGATTTGAACCAACTCGGCCATCTGAGCGTTCCGAGTTCGGATGTCGGCCACCTGAGTCTGAAGGTCATTGATGGTGTCCTGAACCAGCGAGGGGCGACACCGAATCAAGTTTCACCTCTAGTGTCATGGCCTGCAAATCCTTCGCAACCGTGTCACCGGACGCGTCAACTTCCATTTCTTCGGTGAATGACAGAGGATTGAGTTGGACGAGGAGGCGGCATGAGTGGAATTGCGGCGGTGGGAGTGTTCTTTACCGAATAAGATGGAGGAAGACTGAAGGCATTTTGGGAGCTTACAGCATTGACATCAGCCTGCATTGCCGCTCCTGGTACCCACAGGCTCAGGGGCGACCATTGCCTTTTGTTCCGCCAACATAGCTTCACTTTGTTGCCGGTCGCGTGTGGCAGCCCTAGTGCTGGCCCTTTTCTGGAGATACAGTCATGAGACAAACATAAAGATAGAATGACAAAGCTCCCGACCTGAACCTCATACCATGGTTTCCGTTGATCACCAGCGTTTCGCATCGGCGGAGGATGGTTAGAGGCCTGTTTCGGCAGCCTGCCAGAACTCACATCTCTAGACTTCTTCCACTCACGGTCCTGCTGGTGTATCTCTGAGCAACGTAACTTCCCTTCCCTTCCCTTGCCTATCCGTTGGGACCTCAGACCCAGACGACACTACTATCTCCACCCGCTTGCTTTTCGGCTTTGGCCTCGGTCTAGTCGGCGTTGTATTTGTATTGCCGGGGCGACATCCTCAGCTTTGTCCACAATCCTGGCGCGATGACCTGTCTTCATGGCACATGGCGACCTCTTCGGATGCACCAGTAGACCTCCACTTCCTCTTGTGGAGAGCATCACTTTGGCTGATATCCCCAACAATTTCGACTTTGTCACTGTCCTCACACAAGTCTATCGGCGTCTTCGCGTGACAGATCTTCCAGGCGGCTTGGACTTTGCTACCACTGAAGGGACTGCCGGTGTATTTGTCACCTTGACCGGTGGTGCATCTGGAGGTTGCGACACTCGTTGCTGGGGCCGATACGTAATTACCAACTGTGGAGCCTTGCCATATAACTGATTGGCGCTCGATGCGAGAGTCCGGTTAGACTTGATGTTGTTTCCACACCGGGACACTAAGAACGATGTCTGACTAACACGATCTACATGCTCCATTAATTCCATGGCCGCCAAAAGCAGGATCGGTGGGATTTCAGTTGCTGACCGTGCATGATTTTGAAATGCCGGAGTCTGTGCTTAATTAGGTGACAGGCATGGACTAATGAGGACATGCTGACCATGATGTTTGCCATTCCTGTGGCCATTTTCAGGTTGGCCGGCAGGACCTTCACTCGACTGCAAGGCTCTTGCCAAAATTTGGAGCACGCCAGCAGTACCTCATTGAAGGCCTTGTTCAAACTTCTGAGGATGGCTGATGAGCAGGGAATGTGAGCGTGAGATAACAAAAATGGGACAATTCGCTTGTCATTATATGGCAGATGAACAAATTAAAATTTCATGTCATAATACAAAATCGGCTCGGTCACCGTACCATGCGGCGGCATGCGGATTCAGAAGCACTGATCTCTGACCACATCTCGGACCACGTGTCAACTTTCACATGCACATAATCTATTGTCCTGGCTAAGTGTTTAAACCCCGCAGATGCGGCCACAACACTAATCGGCACATATTTAATGCTCGCGTCTTCGACGGTTCTTCCAATCACTCATCTGAAACCTCATTACTTTTTTCTACAATATGACTAGCAACCGTCACGTCCATTTCGAGCTGCCCACGAACGGCGATACACCCTCCAACTCGCCGATTTCCAACACTGGCAACCAACCTTCAAGTACGTGTTTCTGTGGCATGCATGATTGTTAATTTATTTCCAATTAGGGTTCAACTTTGGGTTTGAGAATTTGCACAGCCATCTTATGGCAGACTTGGCGCGTACAAGGCGTACCATACCCTGAACCTTTAATTTTGGGTTTCCGGTGCGAAAGCAAGTTACAGCGGAGGCCCTTGTGCCGGACCCGGCATGTCAAACAGCTCTGACGACACCACAACCTCAAAAATTTAACTTTGGGTTTACAGCGACCAAGCAAGGCCCAGCGGCAGTTGACTCAGAGCCCACACCATCTTCCCCAGCTCCCACAACATTCAATTTTGGCTGGACTCGGTCCATTGCCACAGAGAAGCCGCCAGTTCAGGCATCTCAACCATTCAACTTTGGAATGAATGTGGAGAGTGAGATTCTCCCCTCACTGCCCTCGCCGCAGGATGTCCGGCACACCCGCCGTAGCTGTTCCAACACTCCCGACAATGGAGTGCCAGCATCAGTGATCCCTCTCAAGAGACCCATGTCTCCGCCGCTGCCCTCAACTCCTCCTCAGGCACCGGCGGCCGAACATACAGCCAAGTTCAACTTCGGCTGGAAACAGCCACCTTCAACAACAGCGGCTGTTGCTACCCATGTTGGGTTTGACTAGAATAATAAATGTAAGTCGCTCATCTATATGCATGAGTTATCCGAAGATTAAACACCATTCTAGCATTCCAGTTCAGTTTGTAAGGTCCCTCCAGCAAAGGTAGGGAAATGGACACTGGCGCCTATTACAGCCGCCGTGCCACAAGCAGCACTGGTGCCGATGGCAATACCGGCGCCTAACATAGCCGCTGTGCCAGAGGCAGCACCGGCTCCCGAGTCAGACCCTTACACACCAAAGGCCTTGCCGAACTGGGAGGGGCGCCTTATTGGCGACGCTGAGAAGGCTGCCATTGACATTGTGAAATGGCTCAATGGGGATGAATGTAAGTCCCGCAACTGACATGACTCTTCCAACTTTACTGACTTATTTACAGTTGATCGACTCGCCCAAACAATGCTGGGTAGCCTCATTAGGCCCGGTGATGATGTCCAAGATCCCATGCCAGAAGATGTCTTGGACAGCAACTGCGCTGTATTATCGGTGTTCTGTGAGTCCAGAGATTGGTTGACTAGGATCTTCAAGGATCTTATCACCCTTCATCATGCATCTGAGCACCACATATGCCAGATTTCGTTCATGGACTCTCTTGCAAATGAGGTTGAGACAGCAGAGAGGACCGCCGGTAGTCAGTAGTACATACAGTATATCTTTCAATTAGTCGCGGCTATTTCTTCAGTACCACCAATGTTATGTTAACGGCCAGACATTCACATTGCCGATGAGTCACACTGATGTGCACCGGCGGACAGTGTGCTTTGTATTTCATGCCGGTGTATCCTACAGATGTAATATGACATAATGATTACTTCCTGCCACGCTTAGCCCTTGAAGCTTCCGGCGCAGTGGTTTTACTCCTGGTTCGCTTTGCCGGCGTGTCACTCACGGCGTGAGTGCCACAGCGGTTTAAGTTCTTGGGAGGCTCATTTGATGTATATGCAACCTCCTTGCTTCTAGTTCCAGGCACTAATGATGTGGCCGGCACCTTCAATGGTATTCCCTGTGACTTGAGAGGCTGTCTGGAGGGAATAGAACCTTTCATCGGAGGATTCAAAACCCCGCCGACCTCGGCGACAACTTGTCTGATATCCCAGTGTGAACCTGCAGCCCGCTTCTTCTTGGTCGGCAAGGCGACCTTTGGGGGCGGCAAAATCTTGGGCTCTCCACCGGTGGATGGTGCTTCCTCATCTTCACTGGATGGACTAACACCATCCTCTCCAAGATCACCATTCAACTCGTCCTCCGAATTGTTATCCTCCGCCACACAGCGGCGGTTAGCTTTAGGGTTGGCTTTGCCCTTACCCTTCCCTGTGCTCTGCTTTGTGGCATTGGCACGGTGAGCACTGGGTGGCCACAAGTCCGCCTCTTGCATCTTGCCATCGGAATCTTTCCAGGCCTTGAATGAGAAGGCTGGTTGCATGTTGTTTTTTCTGGTGGTCAAACCAGAAATCTAGTACGGTGGTGGCATCTGCTTTATCCATCTTGGATGGCTCCTTGAGCTGCATGCCGGCCAGCCAATGGGCGCCGTCAAAGAACGCCCATGGGTCATGGATTACATCTCCCCATGGCACCGCTGCTTTCAGGTTTTCTTCGCCAGAGCACATTCCTGTTAAGAATCAGAATGATGTACAATCTGACAGAGCAAAACAAAGTACTATAGAGCTTCGTCAAGAAAGACCGAATCATATGCTGTTGTTCGGCTCGTTTCCAACCCGTTGTGTCGGGCAGAATTGGCCACCTATCAGCGTCTTCGTCAAGTTCAACTAATTTCTTGGCGACTCGTTTCTTTGATTTCACCATCTGGGGTTCCCTGTCGTCCCCGCCATCTAAACATTCATTTGCCTCAGTGTGCTCGCCGGTAAGACATTCACATGGCCTCACCAAATTGCTCCCCCACATATTCCACCCATTCAGGCATGATGATACCATCCCAATCCCTTGTCTTGATAAAGCTCTCTCCATCCCCGAACTGTTCATTGAAGTCGTGGCTGCAGTCACTGTTGAATAAATCGCCGATTGATTGGAGATGACACTCACCCTCCCAACATAAGCTTGCCTTGGCTGTCCTTCCAAGCTGATAGGATGCAGACCCTAATTCCGGCTTTCTTGAACATTTCAGTTGCGAAATGCTTGATCATGTCGGCGCCCTTGCTCTCGGTGACCTCGGCCTAAATATCCGGCGGCGCCGCTTCGTTGTTCCACTTCTCCGCCATGGCCTCCGCTTCCTCTCTCTCCTCCGCCGACAAACAATTAATGACTGTCTTTCGCTGCCTTCAGCCATCTGGTAATCATCCCCTCGCTTCCAGCCATCTCTCCCATCTCCTGTCGAATCGAGGCTTTGTGTGTGTGAATCAAGACTTGCCTCGCCTGTCCAATGACGGCCATACTTGATAAGGGGCTTTGCAGCTCCTCTCCGGCGAGACTGGTTCTGCAACCACTGCTTGTAAATCTTTGACAGACATGTTATCATGCTCCGGGATCTCCGATATGTTATAAACTGTTAAATACCTTTCGCCGAGCTTTCAACAGGGCCTTTTCCTTGGTGGGAGCTTGGAGGGACGCTTCCTTGTAGATGGCAAGCAGCACCCTCGATCTTTCTTTACCTTTCACAGACTTCCAGTCTTCTAGGTGGGCTCTGAGGACCAAGACTTCAGCCTTCTGCAAGCAAACCTTTTTTTGTGGAACTACAATAGGAGATTCACTTCTTGGCATGTTGTGTTATAAAGGATGGTGATGGTGAATCTTTCCAGACTTAACAACAGTTGGTTGACTGTCGTCAGTGTTCCATGGTTTTGTTCTGTTCTGCTCAGTTCATTCACCCTATATTACAGTTCATATCATGGATATATAGTGGATATGATTGCTGTGTTCTGCTCGGTTCAGCTTATATTATAATTCTTATTATGTACTTGTAACCAATGGTGATTAATTGATATGACCATATTGCATTGGTCAATTGAAACTTGTCATTCTTACAGATTCTTATACAGTACTGGGCTCAACAAATGGGAGGTTCTAGACTACAAGAGTGGACTCCAAAATGTAAGTATGCAGTGGTGGAATGGCAGAGAACATATAGGATGAGAAAGGTGGTCGGCAAATGGGTGGAAAGACCTATCATTAGTAGATTGGTTCCAGCAACCCCTACTAAGTCTCCCTCAAAGCAGGAATCTTATGGTATGCTTTACCATGGGGGAGATGACTTTTCAGGCGACCTTGGTGATCACATGGTGACTCCACTGCACCTGCCAAAGTCCCTGGTGAGCCATCCACCGATATCACCTCTATTTCACCACTGATCTGTATTCAGAGTCAAAATGACTATATACATCAATGGGTCCCAAAGACCAAAGCATATCTTGACATACTCCTTGAAAGAGAAGTTCCATCAGATAGGTCATGTATCATCTGTGGGACAGATGGTGTCTATAAATGCCATGGATGCTTCGGTAAGCCTCTCTTTTGCACAAGTTGTTGCAGAACCCAGCACCAGAGGCTTCCCTTTTATCGGGTTAGCCAACGGACAGGCTCGTTCTTTGAGGAAAGTTGCTTGGTCAAGAGTGGGATGGTGATCTGGCTCGGACATGGAGGAAATGCATGCCCATGGGATGATGATGTAGGGGAGTCAGCTCTGTTCACTACAGGGGAAGGAGATTCCGACGATACGGATGCCGAGAGCATATTGAATGAACCAAATGCCGAGCAGAGCACAAAGGAGGCCCATGACCTACCGACCGGCGTGCCATTCATTAAGAGCAACAAGGCCATGACAACAATAGTCGACAAATCCGGAGTACATACCCACATCATCAAGTATTGCACATGTCCAGAGGCTGACACCACCGATATACAGTTGTTTAACATGGGTTTGTTTCCAGCGTCATTCATAGAACCAAAGACAGCATTTACCTTTGATGTCTTGAACGACTTCTTACTCGACAACCTGGAGTGCGGGACTTCGGCAATGAATTATTACAGCAAGTTAAAGAGGATGACCACAAGCATCTTTCCTCACTTGGTGCTGGTGAGCTTTGTGGTGCACCATCTGCCATTTCATTAATTGTCATAAAGGACCGTTACCGGGAGCTCATGAGGGTGGCAAGACAATGGCGGAAGTTGAAGCTCCTGAAGTGGAATGGCTTCGGCCATGAGGACAAGGAAGTGAGACCTGGCGATCTAGCCCTCTTTTGTCTGGCATGTCCTCAGCCAGGAATTAATGTCACATTGCCTGCCGGAGGCAGGCACCACCGAGGACATCGATGCTAACAATGGATCTGGTCGAGAGACTCCAAGTTGGTTATACACAAGATCGCTTGTCATGGACGGAAACTTCAAAGCTGAGCATCTTCATGCCACAAATCCCGCCGATGAAGTGTCTCTCATGGATGGTCGTGGCTTCATGGTTGGCGATGCCTTGTACAAGGAGCATTTGGCCATTGCCAAGGATGCCGTGCAACAACCACCACGTGGTAAATTTGGCAAATGCATCTCGTCACAGATTGGAGGCCACTGTCATCGGCAGATGCGCATGTGCGAGGCATGGTTGTTTTGTCCTGCATGCCATGGTAGATTTTCAGAAGGGAGAAAGGTGTGTACAATCACTCGGACCGTGTGCGTTATCACCGACTGTCAACAGACAGATGAATATGGATTATGCGCTGTGTGAGGCGTTGAAACTCAACGCCGAGGGCATCTGCCGTGTATTGACCTTCTATGATGTGAACTGTCAGTATCATAAGCACCTCCAGGACCGCATCGCCGACAGTCCATTGCTGAAGATGCATGACGAGCTGGAAATCACCCCAGCATCGGACTATGGCATGTCCATGGCCATCAAGACAGCTGCTATGTCAGATATGCTTCCAATTTCATACAAGGCGCAGCCAGGATTGACAGTGAGATCATGGAGACATTATGGGTGCCGTTAAATATAATCTCACTGGCGGCCCATGGCATGGGAACTCCTCACCGAAAAGAATGCCTGGATTACCAAATGAATGATTGCAACTTCATGAAAATGATCAGAATGAGTGGGTGTCTCGTTTATTCTGTGCATGAATCTAACAGCAGAGACCGTACAGGCAAATCGCTTTGCCGAAAATACAAGGAAGCTATGAAAGGGGTCGCCGACAGCAACATGGCATTTGAGCAGCTTGATGAGACCGCTGATGCCGATAAAGTCAAAGATTGGGAGGCCCAAGAGAGGTTGGCACATGAACAGCAGCGCCATGATCCAACAGCAATGGACATTTATGAAGTTCAACTGCGCAAAGGTATGTAGACTTCTCGTACGGACAGTCAGTTCTGATTCTTGCACAGCGCCGACAAGAAAACAGCAAGAGGTAAGGTTGTTAATGGTGCAAGGCCGGCGGCCTGGCGAGGTGCGCTGGAGAGGTGCGGCAACATGGCTGGCAGAGGGCCTTGCTATCGAGGAAGCCCAGGTCACGCTGCAGATGGATGTGAGAAAGCTCGGACATCAGGCAACAGATACTCAGCAATTGGCAATTGGTCGCTGATGGGATACCCTGCAACGGGATATCGATCACTGGATGGTGGCCGGAGCAATAATTCTTGGCAAGGAATTAGGCAACAATGACATGCAGATCATGCAACCAGATCTGTTAATACTTCAAGAAGACACTGAAGAAGATATGGACGCCGAGCTTAGAGCGTTTGAGCCGGAAAAGGGGGTGATTCCTTTGCCTTCCAATTTGGGGCTAGAGAAATGTGTGGCCCTCGGCATTGCTGATATCGCCGATCAGGAACTCACGCTCCGGCAAGGTCAGGTGAATGATGCCCTGCACCACATCAGGGTGCATTTGGCTGACAAGGTGGTCATTTTCCGGAAGACTGTCAGAGTAGCAAAATCACAAGCATTGTCTACCAGAGCTTGGGCTCAAGTTCATTCAGTGGACAGGGTGGTCAGCATCAATGCAAGTATCTATTCAAAATGCCGATCACAATTATGCAGACTCGGCGCAGACGATGCACTGCTCAAGAGATACCAACCGTTGACAAGGGAGCATCTCAAGGTCAGTACTGCCGTCACCGATCCAAATTCAAGAGGGCAGAGGAACAATGTGTTAGCTTGGTTTTGGTCATTGGATGTCGAAGGGGACTCCAATAGCAGTGACTGGCTGAATGAGTGTGAGCAGGTCACCGATACTCCGTGGAAGCGGCACTTATACTGCCGATGTTGCAGTTTACCGTGTTCACTGGCTTCATGCCAAGGCTATGAGAGACCGATGGGCAGAAGAGTTGTTGCTTGTTCAGCATGAAATGGATTGGACATGTAACTTTTTGCTTCAGAAGGCCGATGAATGGATCTGTCTCGGTGCCATCTCAAAGCTAGCCCAGAAGCATGGTCATGTGGCGTACTCGGAGAGGCGGTGCAAAATTTATCAATGTCTGTTCAGAGAGGCGAGAGATTCATTCAACCAGGCGAAGGCTGCATGGCCGCCGGTGTAACACACTAGTATAGTGAACACCAAAGGCTGCTTCAATATATGCTCAATTAGTTTACTGTCACCAAAGCACACAGGATGGCACCCATTGGCGCGGCCAGAGGTCATTGGCAATGGTAGCCAATCCACGTCCACGAGCAGGACAGTCCGGCACACTGCTATCAGCCATCTGCAAAGTTGCCGGAAGTGGTCAAGCAGCATCACAGTCGCTTCCGCCGGACTCCGCGTGAATATTAAGTCCAGGACCATGTGAGACAGTAACTTAACTGAGTTGGTCAGGCTGGCGGTATATCGCTGGAGCACACTGCCATTGTTTTGTATGCCCGGTGATGTCGTTCGCAGGTGTTACAGTAACATGGCACGAGTCCCCCGCCAGCAGAGAGCCCTCTGCCACCCGCACGGCTATAGACGACACCAGAGCCTCACCAGCTCTATAGACGATACCAGAGCCTCACTAGCTCTGTGACGACAGATGACGACAGATGACGATAGATGACGATAGACGATAAGCGGCAACTGCCGGCTTAGATAAGCGGTCTGGACCGCACGTGATATATGACGACATAGGTCTAGAAGACCTATTAATGTTATCAAGATAGAAGGCAAGCCTCGTGTTGCCTCATGTACTGATAAGAAGGGCACCGCGTGGACCCTATCTACGATAGAAGCCTGCCTCATGGACGCTATCTCTGACTCATATAGATAAGCAGATTAGAACCCAGCTTTAGGCTGAGCTTAGATATGAAGAGTAGCCTTATATAAGGTCGTAGATTAAAGTAGATGCTCCTTACTTTAATCTTACTAGGTACAACCCAGAAACTAGTCTAATCAACTAGGTTTACCCTTGAAACTCCTTGTCCCGCTAAAGCCACCTGCTCGACATCGACTCATACCTTCAGTGACGCCTCTCACTGTCTGTAAACCCGCTATCATCTCGGCGTAACCCCTCGTTAACCACCACGAGCTACGTTCGAGTACGCAACCTTTGCTTGTCTGTAAAGGCCGACGACTCTCAGCACTCGGTACCACTGTCGTGGTTGTCGCTGTTAGATCATCCTAGTCGCACACGACCGTTTGTCGTAACAGCAGGATTGTGCAACTTCAGCAATGATAAGAGGATTGACCGCCATGCCTACAAATTGTTATAGATGAAATGAGACCGGTATGGCCGTTGATGATTTTCATGAGCCATTGAACCAGCATCCTGTCAAGACAGCCATGGTTGGAATCTCTATTCATATCTCAAAGAAACTATTACTACATGGAGCACATTAATGCTAACTACTCAGACCGGTGTTTATTCTGTGGCCTCTTTTTTCAAATACTTGACTAGTGTGTCAGACACTGTGATGGCTTGCAGTACATCATCCCCTAATGTCATGTCCAATCTCAGCATAGTGGCTGCCACCATCTTCGCCTCTAGAACCTTGTCTTCCAACATCTTTAAAAGATATTCACCTTCTTCTCTAGCCTCAGCGTGGATGGTGGCTAGCTGCTGAGCAATCGGCATTGACATTGCTTGAACTGGTGTCGCCGGTGTGACTAAGGCGTCTCCCTCACACTGCAACCGGTGTTTGTTAGTTGTCATCCATGCGAAGTCAATGACTCACCAATTGCGCAAAATGCGCCGTGACACATTCCTTCACCTCATGGCCGTCCAGGTATGTTGTCAAGAACCTTCGATCCAGCTTGATGGTCACAAGGTCTGTCCACCAAGCATGGTGATACTCCCGGATGCGGCGGCCCTTAGTCCATGGCCCGGATGGCGAAACCAGCAAACTGAGGAATGCATCATACACCTCCACATAATCTTTCAGCATGTCGAGCTGTTTCATTGACAGCACGCCAACCATGTGACGGAGGTGCTTTGATAGTGGTGGGTTGATAGACAACCCGGCGCAAAACGCCATCCAAGGGAGTGTGTAAGCCTGGAAGTTCAATTGACCTCTGTGCAAAATAGGACAAGTTGAACTTACTTCAACGTCCCAATTCAGATATTTGCCGATCGTCTGGCGATATTGTGAGCTTTGTTTTCTCAAGCTTAATGCGAATGGCGAGCAGGTGGGATCCGGCATGCTCGAAAATTTGTGTGAAATCCTTCAAGGTAAATTCTAAGTCTTGTTGGGAAGACATGGGTGGGAGAATGAATTTTGACCTCGAAATGTGTACAAAACAGGGTTTAAATAGATTAATGGGTCGGGATTTGAATTCTCATGGTGGGTATCTTTGATTGGCGCTTGGCCACATCCTTGGAGATCCACAAATTCATTGTGCAGCATGCTACTAATGGTGAATGGTCACCGAACATTGAGTGTAAACAGTGGTCTTTGTGGAGATGGTCCTGTACAATTGAATGTATGGTACCTGTGGGCGGACAATGGGAAAATGACATAATCAGCCGCCACTGTGGCCAAATGAAATTTGTATATATTATGTTGTGTTCTGTTTGTCGCCGTTCCTCATCTTACTACTACCACCATGTCTCCAACAAACCGCGTAGCCGCCGCTAACCAATCTTTCCGCGATTTGTCGGACAAGATCGAACATATCCTTGGGCAAGCCTGCCAGTTGCAGCCCAAGGATTCAAACCATATCTCACTTGCCACCAACATGGCGCAGGCTATAGTAAGTTTCTCTTTGCTTGTGTGGCGTGTCTCATTGCTCTTTAGACTGAGGTCTTCATGACACACGGCGCTTTGGTGACAGTCCTGTCACCATTAATCCTGTCAGCTGCTGCCGAATTGCAGGAGCATGTGGACAGCGACAACTCCAGGATCAGCAGCCCGCCTGTGTGGACACAGATTTGAGGGGATGATCGCCGAATTCAAGGCCATCCCCTCTTCCCACCACACTCCATTATGGAAGTGACTGTCGGTCGCCATCTCCTCAAGCTGGCCCCTCAAAAATGAGCCCCTTCAGTAACATTTCTCAACTTAGTCGGACAGCCAAAGGTTGATAATTGACCCAGTTAGGTGGGCCATCCAACGTGGGCCCATGTATGCTTACCCATGGATGGGCCCACAGCACGGAATAGCACCCATGTTGGCGGCTGGGCCAAGTCTCCACAAGGCACATGGGCCTAACATCGGAAGGGCTAACGGATGGGCCAGGTCCTTATTCTTGGGGGAATTTAATGTCGGAAGAGCCAACAGGAAAATTTTGGGCCCATGACAGTATTGGGCAGGTGGGCCCAGCTAGTATCGGAAGAGCTTACAGATGGGCCCAGCTCAGATATAACAATGCGATGGCCGGCGGAAGGGCACAGCTGGTTATTGACAGTATCGGAAGAGGGCATGCACGGGCCGACAGGTCATTGCTGGGCCCATCACAATACTGGGAAGGGTTGGCGGATGGGCCAACCAGTTATATTTGGGCCCAGTAGATACCGATTCAGTATGTGGATAGGCCTGGCATTGAAATATTGAAGTATCCGGAAGGGCCTAACTGGCCCAACACATACAAGTCAGTGCACGGATCGGCCCAGTATGCAAATATCCGGAAGGGCCCAACTGCCCAGCAACTGCATTTAATATGTGGATTGGCCCAGCTGGTGATGCTTCGGCCGAGTGCACAAGTATTAGGAAGTCCCGGGCTGACCCAGCACATGACATGCGGACCGGCCCAGTGCAGAAA
This sequence comes from Suillus discolor, assembly GCF_016758755.1. Lineage (NCBI taxonomy): Eukaryota > Fungi > Basidiomycota > Agaricomycetes > Boletales > Suillaceae > Suillus > Suillus discolor. Next base: position 36,341 of record NW_024541404.1, on the reverse strand, counting down.
TATCCGGAAGAGCCCAGCTGGTCATTCTCGGCTAAGTGCATACCAATTCAGTGCGCGGATCAGCCCAGTACATATCCGGAAAGGCCCAACTGACCAGTATGCAGATCGCCCCAGCTAGTAACACCCATTGACTCAGTTTTCGGGCCAGTACATACGCAATCAGCATGCGGATCGGCCCAATGCAGAAGTATCTGGAAGGGCTCAACAGTTGTTCTGGGCCAGGCACATGCAAATTCAGTGCAAAATTCGGCTGACATAGTAAGTTTTTATCCCAGTGCAAAAGTATCTGGAAGGGCCTAACCGGTCTTTCTGGGCCCAGTACATACAAATTCAGTGTGCGGATCGGTCCAACTGGTATCTAATCTAGGACACACTTCTGGAAGGGTGAAGCTGGATAACTTTTGATCCCGTCCATATCGTATCGTGGCAAGGGTAACGGAAAGGCCCAGCTTGTTGTTTTGAGCCCATGACACATGCATTGGGTATGACTGGCCCAAAAAGTCATCATTCAGCGTAATGTATATAGATTTAGGCTCGGAAATATTAACGGATGCGCCTAGTTAGTAATGATTTATGATTTAGCCAAGCAAGTATGTATTGCATCTGGGTCTCGCGAGGGCTTGGCGATTGTTGGGCCGGAACATGCTTAACTACCTCGGATCGATATGAAGCAAATTTTATATAACTATGAAGAACCAAGTAGGAAATAACAACAGCAGCATATCTACACATTGTACGTAGATTCAACCAATTATTTTCGGATCAAAATGCAGCACCAGGTTGACCAGCGACAACAGAATGAGACAGGGAACATACAATAGTATAATAGCACAGTATGTAGCTGGTTAGTCTATGAAGTCATTGAGAAAATTTCTATCTATGCGAGGGATGCCATGGATTGCTGACGAGCATTGGATGCGTTGAACCGTTCCTCCAACTCATTCAACAGTTTAAGTAGGTTAGTCTCCACCAAACCCGCTCTTGCCTCCAGCCTGTCCACCCGCTCATTGGTAGCAAGGAGATCCAATCTCCTACTGAGGTCCTGGATGCTCTGGAGGATATATCTTGGGGTGGGCTCGGATTCGAGCGAGCTGGTGGGTGCAGGTGATTGCCGGTGTTCCAGGTGCATTTGCATCTGACCGGGAAGGATGTCCATGGGCTTTTTCTCTGCCTCTGTGGAATCTACATCAGCTCGAGGCCTTCCGGGTTGATAGGAAAACGAACCTTTATGTTCAATGATGTTCTGTTCAGGGAGAGGACATGGCGCGGACTTGGTAGTCCTGGGGTATTTGGCAGGGTTGGAAGATGCTTTCGCTGACTTCCCTTGCAACCTCTGCCGGACACCAACACCGTCGATTGCACACGCGATCTTCATACTATCGCAATTTGCGCATGCCAGGCAGGTGTATCCAAATTTTTTGTCAGGGAGGACAACACAAGGCATGTTCAATTTCGTGCACTTGTCGCACTGCCGGGGATGGTAATGAACGGAATGCTTCAACTTCATTAGCTTGTCTTGGTATCGATGCACAAAACGACTTACCTGCCGCGGAGTAGCGATATGAGAATCGGAGCCCCACTCTGCAGGCTTGGAAATGGGTCAGCATCAGCGCTATGCAAATCATGAACCACATACCCGAGTTGCTGTGTCCCGGAAATCCTTCTTGTTCACTAGCAGAATATCCTGGTCAGTGGTGACAGGTAATCCCTGGAGCAGTAAGCATTTTGATATATGAACAAAGATTAACAGACATACCTTTGTTTTCACCAAGATGGTTCCGGTTGGCCCTTTTTGGACATTTGATATTAACTTCTTCCTTTTTTTCGCAGGCTCTTCGGATGGGGAAGGTAACTTGGCCTTGGCAACTGCAGTGGCCTCATCCCTATCTTCGTCTTCCGCCTTCCACTTCTTGCTATTGCTCACCTGCAAGACAGCATTCTCCGGTTTTCTCATAAAGGCGGTCCCGTACAGGTGGTGGAATCTTGCCAGTGGACCTGCTGGAAAATGTCTGAGAACAGGTGGATTCTTGCGCGCTCGACGCAAAGATAGTTTCGGTTCCACTACCAGCTTGGAGAGGAGATCCGATTCCATGTGAGATAGCACACGTGGTAGAGCTGAGGGTGTCAACGGCGGGACAATGAGGGTCATTGTTGTTGGGACAGCAGTGGAAATTGCAGTCAATGTCGCGATTGCAGGAACATCCGCAGAGGGTTGGCGATAATGGACGGTCTTCTGGAATCGCAGGTGGCTCTTGATCCGTGGATCGTCGTCGATAACAGAGGTCCAGTTGGGGACACTCTCAAAGGTGCCGCCCCTTGAGTGCTGTCTTATCACCGCAGCAAAAGAGAGTAGCTGTGGGGAGAATGATGTGGCATTCCCACCATAGAGTTTTAAGTCTTTGGCCTGTGTTACATGTCTTCAATCGGCAGAATTTCAAGGGGAACATTAGAGATACTCACCACGCGCTTGGCAATCTCATCGGATAGCCTTAAGGCCTCTGGGTCGTCCTTCTTCACCTCGATGCATCGCTTCATGAGCAATTGCACAAAGGTCAGCGTGACGTTCAAGGCCTCATTAGCCGCTTCCGGAGGTATGGTCATGATTTCTTTTCACAAAAAAACAAGGTAGTGAATATGGCAATTGAATATGGGCAGGTATGGAAAGGTGAGTTCGGAAAATGCCGACAAGTCACGATTTATATCAATCCGGTTTGTGGTATTTTTGAGAACTTTGGGCTTGTGGATGGGAAAATGTGGATCGGGAGTGACAGTAGTGTATCCATGAGTGGTTCCACAATTGTTCTATGTCATAATGAGTCCACCAACGCCTGGATATACTGATTGGAATGTATCACCGGCGAACTATTCAACAATACAGCTGATGTTGGTCTTGAGTTAACTGGATTGTGCGCCGCCCTGCATCCACCATCTTCGTCGTTGCAATTACAATTCTTGTGCTCATTTTCTCTATTTCCAGAGGTGAGACTTTGAGACCGTGGATTGGATAAACTGCCTCTCAAAACATATGTCTGCATCATGCCCCGTTCCGGGCATTGCGTCTTTGCCTTGATCATTCTGAACTCCCTTGTCTAATGTCTGCGGCTTGTATCACATGGTGCTCCGTCATCAAGTGCTTGCCTCCTCCATGTCCGCCAGGTCCTTCCTCCGAACATCAAATGCTATCGTTCCTCATGGAGAAACTTCCTATGTGCTAGTTTGTGCCGATGGCATTGGTAAAATCATAACCATTGGCATTAATCTTATATTTGCCGGATGAATCCATGCATGTTGGCAATGCCTGGATAAACTAATCTGAATGTGCTACTAGCAAACCGTATACAATGCACCATGCATCCAACACTTGAGCGACAATTAGAGATTTGGATCCTACCGGTAAAGTGTTCCTTCATTGCAACTGCGCATGCTGTGGTACTTTCGCATCGCTACCGAACTCCTACAAGATGTAGATATAGTTTGTGTCAATTGCTTAATAAAATCATGCGTCACACATTTATCCGATATTTGCTGGATGAATTTATACGCTTGGATGTCTGTCCGCTTACCATTGAACTGGAATGAACTTCCGAATTTTGGTCATACCAGGTCTACCGGTAACGCGTTACTTGCTTCAGCTACACGACAAGCCTCAACTCACTTCTGATACCAGAACTGTGTAGCCTCGAATGAAGCGAAAGCAATGCCTACTGGTACCGAAATCAACCACATTATTTCGGATGCATACAGATGTTTTATGCATAGGCGGGTCTGCATTTCTCTCCGCTTTCCCAAAGTTACAAGGAAGAAAGCAAGTTAGGTAAGCAGATACCATTGTATCTCACTAAATTATGGCTCACAAGACATCTGGCCAGTTTGAGTGAGATGATCGTGATATACCAGATCAAAAATGGTGGCTAGTTTTTTGTCCGGACAATATGCATATGATCTCGGATGAGCCCGCAGTTAATATTGGAAGGGCCGGCTAGTTTTGATTTTGGCCCAGCATATCATGTTGGACAGGTTGGCGGCAGGGCCCAGCAGATGTTGGGAGGGCAAACAAGATTTTTAGGGTTAAGACAGCATGCATTTTCATATCGGAAGGCTCAGCCAATTGGGCTTGGTCCAGCAGTGATCTGAGAAAGGGTGACAGCAAATGAAAATTTGATTGTTGAGTCAGGAGGGCCAGCTTGTTATATATCAATATGTCATGCGATCTCGGAAGGACTTTGGCTTCAGTACAGTTGGTTATTTTCTGCATGGGTGGATACCAACCAATTGCAGATACGGTTGGGCCCAGGGAGTTACCTGTGGACAACATGGATTTGATATCGGAAATGCTTGCAGTTGGGCCCAATTAGTTCTTTGTGGTTCACGAAATATATTTTAAGGACCACATTAGAGACTCGGATAGACACATGTTGTGAGATCATGTCAAGGACATCTGGTAACAAATTCGCATCAGAATTACATCCGAAATAATGCAGTCCACTGCCCGCCGAATACTATTTCCCACACTCGGACAAGTCAATTTGGGAACATTGACCAAATCATGAATTCAGATCATCCTGGCCCAGGCTAGAATGAATCTTGCGCACTGTTCAATAGAGTATCCTATCTAAGTGTGTATGAGCACCAATTGTATGTAAGAAAGACCAAGTAAACATATCATCAATGTCCATCAGGATCCGATAATAGGTATCTAATCATCGGATATTGTTGACGGGTCGCTAGAAAGCTCAGTAGATACATCCGCTGCCGGGACTACAGAGTCCAGAGTTTCAATTTGCAAAACAGATGCTGAGGTTCCAACCTGGCCTTGGACATTCGTCATAACTGACGCATCCCATGCATGCGTCCACTGTCAGCCGATAGCTGAGATGCATGGGTCTTCATCACTGTGAGCTAGCCACACCGGGAGGGGTGCATTGGCGTGGTGAGGAGGGGCATATGCAGTGGTGTTGACACAAGGGCTATGTGCAGTCAGATCCTCTTTGTGGTCCTGGAGAGCAATGGTAAGATGTCCAATGGATGATGATGTCGCTCTCCGTTCCGCATCCGAGGAATTCAGATGTTGCTCAAGAGCATTCAACCGTTGGCCAAAGATATCTTCTACCGATCCGAGTCTCGCATCCAGCTGATCAACCCTTTCATTGGTGGCAAGAAGATCAAGCCGCCTTCCGAGGTCCTGGATACTGTGCAGGATGTCCCTTGCAGTTGGTTTGGGATCCGCAGGATCGACTGCCCATGCCGCTTCAACGATTGGCACAGATAAACCGATCGTTCGCATTGGTTCAACCTCTGTGCGAGCCGGTGTTACATCCGTGGACACAACCTGATCATGTGGGGCGGAGTCTAAAGGGATTTCAGTTCAAGTACCAGCGGTGGAACGGAAACACTCACCTCCTTGTTCAATGATGTTATGCTGATCTGGCGAGGAGGAACTAGCAGGTTGTATAGGCATCTTGCGGGACCTGGTATTCACCAGAGTCTTGTTGACAACTCGGGACTTGGGGACACGCGACTTGGAGCGTCTGACAGGGTTGGAGCTATCTTCTCCCGCTTTGGCTTTGGCTTTGGCCTTGGCCTGCATTCTCTCCTGGACACCAATGCCGTTGATCGCACATGTGATCTTCATCTCATCACAATTAGCACAGTCAAGTCGAATGCATCCGAACTTTTTGTCCAAGAGGACAAGACAGGCCACGTCCAATTTGTTGCACTTGTCGCATTTCTGCGTGTGATGACGAACAGAATACTTATAAATTGGTTAGTATCAATTTGTTCCGGCACACAAAAACCGGCTTACCTCCACAGCCGTGGCGATAGCAGAGTCCCGACCCCATTCAACAGGCTGACAACATCAGAGTTAGAATGGGAAGTAAGCATGATGAAAATAACTTACCCTGTTTTCCGCATCCCAGAAACCTCTATCATCAGTTCCTTCAGAGCAATTCGAACGTGCCGGCGCCGGATGCTCTTCGATGATGAGCGGCGATGGTGCTATCTTCGATGATCCAATGATCTGGCGGATCAGCTATATCTCAGCTAAACAGGTGAGCCTTACCTTCGTCACAAATCCAGGTTTTGTCTGCACATTTTCTTCATCACTGGACATCAACCTGTTTCTCTTTGGCACAGACTTCCGTGACTGAGGATCCGAATGTGTCATATCCACCGATTTCACCTCTTCCGGGTCGTCATCCTCCGCATGTCTCTTCCTGCTGTTGCCCACCTTTTCCATCACCTGCACCGCGTTTTTCTTCGTGCCCAGCACAAAGAGATTGTATTTAAGCAGGATCGGTGCTGAAATAATTGGGGCCAGGGGTTCCAATGGCTCCGAGATCGGTGACGGCGACAAAGGTGAAAGTTCTGTTGCCGGTGCAGCATGGTTACCGAAGTCTTCGGGAGGTGGAGCCGGGGTCGATGGAGCAACGATGGGTTGCATTGTGAATGAGACAGCTGCTGAAGTTCCAGAACGTGATACACGAGCATCAGTTCCCACAAAGACAGGAATCTCAACAGAAGGGCACGGGCGGTAAAGCGCCATCTTGTTAAACCGCGGGTGACCCTTGATTCTCAGATCCTTGTCAGTAACGGACATCCAGTCTGGTAAAGTCACAAAGACCCCGCCCTTTGAGCAATCCTGCACAACGGCAGCGCATGACAGTAACTGCGGGGAGAATGAAGTAGCAATTCCTCTGTAAAGCTTCAAGTCTTTGGCCTGCGCCGAACGCATTAATATCAATAATAGTAATGCCATATGGTAGGGCGGGCAAGAAAACAACACTCACCACACATCTGGCGATCTCATCCAATATTTTCAAGGCATCTGGATCGTCTTGTTGCAACATCATGCAACACTTGAGTAGCAATTGTATGGCCGCCAATGTTTCATTTAGAGCCTCGTTTGCTGCGTCCGCAGGTGTCATTGTCAATATTGAAAGAAATGTCTCGCAGGGTAACGGGTAAGATGTTACACGGAAGGGACAGAAAGATGACTTTGAAAAATTTACACACACGTTGGGATTTATATCGACATGTCGGTTGTGGCTCTTTCCGAGTGTGATGCAATGTGGATAAGCAAGTATTGTGTGACGTAATATTTTGACCTCATCCACCATTGTCCTATTGCCACAGGGTTCCACTCATCGGATTGTATTTCTATCCTCCTCGACTTTCTTTCCAAACCAAAACATCATGACTATCAGGAAAGTTAGATTTGTTACTCCTGAATGGGCCTACTCTGGCAATAACACCTCTTTGTTCAAACACGGCGGCAATATCGACGAGAGTCCGGCAGCGCCACATGGTGCTCTGGACGTCGATCCCATCACCTGGTGGGGTGCTTATGTGCCATTGGAGTTATGGACTCCTCCCAAGTTGAGAAAATCAAAGTTCAAAGGAGTAGTTGGATTGGAGGACTATCCGAGCTTCAAAAGTAAGCATGGCAAGCTCTAGACTGGGATACTAACAACTGGCCAACAACAGAATACAATTTCGACAACAAATGTCTCACCGATCATGAAGAGACAGACGATCCTCTCACAAAGAGAGAGAAAGGTGAGCTGATGTCCAGACCCTTTTGTTTTACTAACTGGAATATATAACTTAGTATACCAACTGTGCTTCAATGGCCACTTTGACAAAGTGACAAACATGCTGTCCGGTGAGTTCCCTGTTTACCTTCGATCTTCCTTTTGTTTCTAACAAACGGTCCAAAGACATGTATTGCATCGTATCCATGTGAACCTCGGGCATTGCTGTTGCTCAAACTACTGACATTGAAGCAAGGCATGTTGCCACCAGAGTTTTGCCACCGAAATGCACCACCGACGAAACTGACCATGATCCCTATGATTGTGGATGGGAAGAGCCCGGTTTGGGGGAGTTGTCGGAAGATCCAAACACCTGCCGATTGGGTCATCCTATCCATGATCTAGGCACCGCGGATTCAAGTGAATCGGCGGCAAATGCCTATGACTGTGGATGGGACAATCCGATGCCTGATTCAGGCATCACGCTGGTGGGTGAGTCAGGGCACAATTGGCACAATCAATATGATTGCGGATGGGATGATCCTATGGACCATGAACTCATCATGGAATTCAGTGAGTCGGCCGCGGATGCCTATGATTGTGGTTGGGATAATCCTACAGATGATAAGGATATCATGTCCTTGGGTGAGTCGGGGGAAGATGAGTATGACTGCGGATGGGGTGATCCTATGGATACCAACCCACTACCCCCAGCTTCGCGCTGTGGGGATGTGCTTCACAATGACGAATCCATGGGCAAAGATCCGTATGACTGCAGATGGGATGACCCAGAGTTGGAACCAACACTGACAGGTGATGAGGATATGATTGACATAGTGTCTTCCGGTGTGCCAGCAGGTGCGTTATTCCTTACATAGATGTATTGACTCCTCATATTTTGTAGGTGCACCCGGCTCAACTGCAGGAAATGAATGTAATGTATTCCAGCATGCGCAAAATTTTACGCGATGCGCCATCCGACAACTACGCAGTATTCAGGATCAAGATAGTAAGTCACCCTATTCGACATTGGCTAATTTTGACACATTACGCAGTTCATTCTTCCATTGATTATATGATTCCAACTACCGAGGGTGTCTGTGATCCCATGCCAGCATCGACACCAGTGGCAATCCGAGGTGATACAAAGGAATATGGAGGTGCAATAGACAAAGTAACGGAACTATATGAGGACATTGCAGCTGTTCACCATTTACTGAACGTCCACCGCCGGATCATGGAGCAACTGGACGATATGATAGTAATCCATGCTCAAGCCACATAAATGAGTCTCATTCTTGGCGATGGTGGAAGTGGATATTATATTAACATAATTGTATTGATAGTTAAGCGGCAAATGCATAGATTGTACGATTGCTCCAAGGACACATCCGGGTCACATTAATTTCTGGGTCAATCCCAAGCTGCAGCATGCATTTTCCTATATGGAATGATTAACCGTTGGGGGTGTGGCAATGCAACACCGGATAATCATAATATCAGATGGCCATTTTCCGTCGGAAAAGGATGGAAGGTCTAAAGTGTTTTGAAGTCCTGGCCAAGACTCGGAAACATCGGCCTCAGACACGATGGCAGAAGGCTTTAATATCAAACCTATCAATCTGACTGATGTGGGACTTGTATGGCAAGCCAAAGCAGGTAACACGTAGTATTTTAAAGAACAACTATGCAAGTGAGTGTATGGAAGCTATGTTTGAACTACCGACACGATTATGTCCGGTACCAAATGAAATCAGCATGATTATATCTAGCTAGGTGGTATGTGGTGAAGTCGGCCAGGTTGTATTTTGCAAACTCTGTCTGTGGTGTTCCAGCATAGTTATGCACGCTGTCCTGCATAAACCAAGCCCACACAATCCTATCACCCTCGCCAACTCGGACACCGTGCCTCACAAGATGGCCAGAATAACTTACCATGACTCCCGGATTATAAACCAGATCAATCCTCAAGTTTGTTAAATTCATCACGGCATGATCATAGCTTCCTATGCATGTGAGAATGTCAAATCCCTCTGGCGGGCATTTGGGATCCCAATGACTGGGTGATTGCCCATTGCAAACAATTGCGGCGCTGGAATATACTGATGCCCAATGCTGGAGACATCGGTACATCTGATCTTGACCTTGCGCTGCCACCCAATGCCCGAGTTTTACATGAGTGGACATTGATGCCCGGTAAAGCTGTGGGTGCATGACCCTGAGGGCAGCCGAAGATAGGAGGGCCAGACGCTGCATATCTATAATTGAAGAGAGGCCGCTATCGCCCTTTAGAGTGGCAGAGACTTCCGGTACAAACCCTTCCGACGGGTTCTGTGGTGGTGGGCCTTGACACTGCCTTTATTTAGCAAAAAATGATTTTGGGAAGTTTGGTCTCACCTCGTGTCCCTGTTGAAACCAGCAAGGTGAAATATTGATGCACCTGGGAATTAGACCTGGTTCCCTTGCCACGTGAAAGTTTGAAGAGCTTGTCCTCCATTTCGTTGTCCTTCCGGTTGACATCTTTCCAGCAGTAATGCTGTTTTGCAACAGGTTGCCCATATCGACTGTGGCAATGAACATATCTCGCTTGTTTGCTTCCTATCAGTATTATCGAATATTTTTGTGATTATCCGTGCACCTGCAGCGACCAGTTTAGCGCACCCGGCAGATACCATAAGATGATTCGGTAGCCAGAGTCAATCACCACCAATGGGTGATCCAACAACATGGGTTCCACGGGAGGGAACTTTGCCAACAAGGCTTTTTCACGAGCATCATTGAGTCCTGATTCCCATTCCGTCAAGGCCTCGTTGTACCGAATAACGTCGATATCCAGTTGGACTTCACACATCAGGGTAAGATTATATTCATACACTGCCGGACTCACTTGGATGCTGATATGCCTCCGCAAGGACGAAAGCAAGGTGTCCACAAGCTAGGATGGTTTCCAGATCAAGTTCTTGAGGCGCAGGAACAAGCGGTCTCCCTGCGACATGCGCAGCAAACTGCTGCTCCACTCATTCACTAGCTATGTCGACAGCATTAAGAGCCCAATCCCGTGGAATAAACGATGTCGGGTGAGTGTCAAGATCCAGGGCCGCAAGTTTTTCATGGTATGTCGCCCAATACTCATGGGATATCATGATGGAAGCAAAGGATATGGCGTGTGAGCATGGCTTGCATCTTAAGTGAACATTTGCCGAGCAGCCTTCATCCTAATTATGTAACAAACCCAGCGGCAGCAACAGTATAAATGTAATCTATAAAACGATATAGTATCCAGCAATGGTTTGTGTCATTGAATTGTAATACATTGATAGCTACTGGACATATCTCATGTAACATTGACATACAACCAGATGAACTCGTAAAAAAAAACATATGCATACGTTTCCCTAACTATTTTATATCAAGGCTGCCCTCATCTACGCATAAAGGGAGGCATTTCAGGGAATGGATCTCCGCAGGGAGATGTTCCAATCCGGCCATTGTTATAGTCTTCCGCCAAGACTTCCACCGCCGCATGAGAGGCAGCCATAGCGTCATAGACCTCATCTAGGGGGTGCTCGAGTCAGTTCATCGCATCGACTGCCGCTCCCGTGGCTTCCAGTTTACTAACAAGCATTTGACCGAGGTCGAGACCAAGACGGGCGACTTCAGTCCGGAGAGCATGAAGTTGTTGAAGGAGTGGGTCATCTTTCCGGGGGTGGGTAATCAGTTCCGGTATCAGCAAACCTAATGCAGGCTGATTGTGTCAATAAAATCAGAATTTGGACAAGACTAAAAATCACTCGCCCACTGTTTGAAGTGAGCTGCTGCTAGCGCTTTCACCTCAGCTACCGAGAACTGGAGAGGCATTTGTATATTCTGGAAGTGGAATGCGGTTGTCCACCAGCAGTGATGGTAGCGCGGCACCACCCGGTATTGGCATGCCGCATCTCCACTTTCATCATGGGGACAGTTCCGGAATCTCTCAAAGAGTGTCCTCCGGTTGTCGTGTTCTGTCTGGAAGGTTGTGATGTGTATGAGAACATGACTTAAATAGACAGGCATGCTTGTATTGATGTTCATCACTGCGCACATGCTCACAAAAGGGATAACAAAATGCTGTAACTCCGCATCAGCATGTAAGTGCGATTATTCACAATGGTCTTACCTCCACCTCCCAGACGAGGTGTTGAGCAAACGAGTACTTATAGGAACTTGATGGGTTGGGCTCTGCCAACTGCGCGAGATGAATGGCAGTGAATCTGGAGGTGGCATATTCAAATATATGGGCTGCATCCCAGATTGAGAATGAGCCGGTGACAGCCTCATACAGTGCTCGAGTTTGGTCGGACATGTTACATGAAATCAATCCTGAACAGCTTGTTTATATGTATTGTCGGAGCTTCAAAACACAAATCCGGTAATGTGGTTACTATTCCCGGAAATCTTCATTGAATGCAAAATAAAAGAAGAATATGTGGACCATTTAATAACTATTACTCTGATCCACAAAATGCACCACACTTTCGGCAATTAAACAATGGTCTTGAACATCGGATTTGCCTTGAGAAAGCTTGTACGTGCATGTTTGACCAATTCGTGGTACATGTGAGCCTGCCGAATTGTGTAACATTTGTGTCCTTCTGGCAGTGGATCGCCGTTGTAGGTGATCCATGACAGCCACATTGTTGCCTTATGAAGAAAAAACTGTAAGGTCTAACCCATTTCATGTTCAATGAGCAGTTGTTCTTCCGACCATCGGTCGCGCAAAGCCTTGGTGCGAAGCCAGTGGACCCTATAGACTAATTTCGGTCATGGTATGGTCAGCATGATCACTGGATGGTGACGCACATTCATTCATCCAATTGTTGCTAACCGAATCACCTTGTACATTGAGAGACCAGAACCACGGAAGTGTAGAGTTTCTTTGTCCCCGGGCATTCGGATCAGCAACAGCAGCAGTTGCTTTGAGATGACATTTCTCCATCCGAAGATATTTCTTTAGTAGAGTGTGAGCTTGTAGATGGCCAAGTTGGGCTCGGCATTTGGCATAGATCATTGCGTGTAGTCTGATTACCCTTTCCACAGAATGTACCTGCATCCATGCTCTAGTCACCTTAACCTGAGATTTTGCCGGACGGACAGTGGTGCGGAAGAGCACCGCCTTGTCCGCTAGAAGCACTCTGATTGCTTGCAGGGCGTCATTAGCCTGCCCTTCCCAAAGTGCAATTTCCTGACCAATAAGGTGGACGACCCCTAGCTTAGTACATCTTTGTATGCTGATATTAGATGGGAGAGGTAATAGGACATTTTTGGGACAGAAGACATTGCATCGCGGATCTTCATGAGGATTGAGTTCACCGTCAGTATCACCGTCTCCTTCTTGCTCTGAATGATCTATGAAATCGACCTCCATATCTTGGATGTTGTCATCCAGATCAAAGTCCTCCCCGAGATGAGTGACTGCAGCAATGGTAAATTCATCTATCTGATTCTGCAGCTTTGTCCAGCGTCTCCCAATCTCCAAGTGTTGCGTTTCAGTGGGATGTTTTCCCAACCTCCTTATGTCCATCAACAAAGATATCTGCAGCTCTTCAATTGTGATGCTGGATGCGATCCATGTGGCAGCACCCCGTTGCGCGTTTGCTACTCCACGACCAACCCGAGACAGCAAGGCCAGCTCTTGTTGTTTCCGTGTTGGTGCTGTCAACATCTGATTGGTTATGTAGTTTGGAAGCATGTTCGGCGTGACACACCCTTTTGGAGCTGCACGTCAAATACATCCATTGCCGAAGGATCCGCTATTCGCCGCATCTGTGCTTGTTGATCCTGTTCTTCCCATTTTTTCACTACGATTGGATCAGCAGCATCATTGAGCTTCTGAAATGCTGCCATGCTTTCGGAAACTCCCTTGACAGCCTCTCGATATTTCCAATATAGAAAACCACCTGGAGATTGTGAGTGACAATTATGGAGCAAAGGATAGGAGTCCGAACTCATTTTGATCATTTTCATAAAATTTGAGTCATTCATTTGGTAGTCAAGACACTCTTGTCGATGCAGGGTGGACATGCCTCTCGCAGAAGGAGAGATGACATTTAGGGGCGCCCATAATGTCTTCATAATCTCCCCATCTATTCTAGCTGCTCCAGTGATAAAGGTTGATGCATACCTAACATAGCACTTGTCCTGATGGCCGTGGACATGCCACAGTCCTATTCCCAGTATGATCTCCATACCGGCAGGGATGCTCAAGTGTAAGCTTTCATTTACCCTATGCCGGAAATACTTGTTATACTGGCAATTGATGTCATAGAATGTCAGGGCTCGAGTTAGTCCTTTGGTGTGATGACTCAAAGCATGACAAAGAGCGTAGTCCATATTTATTTGTCTAATTAATGATGTCAAGGACGATAGTGTCAATGACTTTCGGGAATGTACCTTTCGCCTTTTTGGAAATCAACAATGGAATGGGGTACAAAACAGCCATGTCGAGCGCATGTGCAACTGCCTATTCCTGTAGCTTCCAATTTGTGTCAGGAAGCATTCACCTGATTAACAGCCCGATGATTATTGCATTCCGACATTTGAACATGGTCTTTGGCACCGGCGAGATGTGCCTTGTATTCGTCTCTGGTCACCATGAAGCACATGCCATCGGTCAGCCAAACTTCATCTTCCGGACGAGTAGGGTGCAAATGTTCAGCTTTAAAATTACCATCCATGACCAATGATCTAGCATATAACCATTCCGGATCGTTTCTGTCTCTTTCATCCAGCTGTGGCACATTTATTCTGGGTTGTGGACACGCCGGGCAGAAAAGAGCAAGTTCACTAGATGCTGGCTGTCTCTTCTCATGAGCTAATCCATTCCATTTGAGAAGCTTTAGTTGACGCCATTGCCGTCCCACTCGCATCAATTCTCTGTACCAGTCCTGTTCGGATGTTAGTTGATGGACGGATGACCTGGCAGTACGTCGGACATACCGGGACCAAGTGGGGAAATATGCTGGATGTTTTTCTCCTTAATTTGCTGTAGTAATTAATGGCTGATGTTCCACATTCCAAGTTATCTAGCAGAAAGCCATCCAGTACTGAAAACGTGAATGCTGACTTTGGGCGACTGAAAGATGCCGGAAACATTCCCATCGCAAACAATTGCTTGTCCAGGGTACATGCATTCGGGCATTTACAATACCCGATCATGAGTGAATGGACGCCGGACCTGTCAACCACGGTTGTGCATTCCTTTCCGTGCAGGAAAGGCAGGTCCGGTATGGCTGAGGAGCCATCGGAGGGCTCGTACACTGGCTCGTCTACGTCCTCCCAGTCATAGACATCTTCCAGAACCAGACAAGGCAGCCCACCATGCCCCAAATAAATTTCCATGTCGATCTTGGTTAATGATGTCTCTTCAAAAAATCTCCCATTCCATTTGCTTATCTTGTGAAATGGCAATCACCTGTGCTCATGTCGGCAGCATTTGGCGCAAAACATAGGGTCGCCGAGGCAGTTGTGACACCGATACACCACCAAAGTTGCACTGCATAACGAGCAGCACTTTTTTGTGGGTGGCGCCTCCTGTTCTAGGAGGAGGTGAAGGTAATCGTCCTTCTGAGATATCCATTCATGGAGATAATCGTTTGGGCTCTGGGAGCCTGGTCAGTCTTGAACGGATAATGAGAAAGATGCAAACCTTAGTCTTTTTTCTCCCTAACCAAACATTCAGCGAACCGATAGGGCCATGATCACCCTGACTCCAATCGGTATGATGGGAATTAAAGTCGCATGTAAATTGAGTGTTTGCCATATTCAAGCTCTGTTTTGCGGGAGACTTTGCTGGGGATGATTGGGCAGACTGACTTGGCTGGGGACGTTTGACCAGACACCATTTGCCTTTCCGGCCCCGAGAGGTGTCTTTTACTTTCCATTCGACCAGCTGAACTGTTCTTGGTGGGGCCAATACCCTTACCCTTGATTTGCCCATAGACTTGGTATGAAGTTGACTGGATAAGACACAGTAGAACTACAATAATAGCAATCTCTCCTCGCTTAATAGCCGAAATGAAGGAAGGGCAAATAACTTCCTTGCTGCAAATATTTTACACAAAAGCCCTATCTCACACAGACACAAACTACCACCATATCCTATCGATATCTTCCTCAGCCCATAATGTCAGACCATGACTCCGCCTCTGAATCTGATTCCAGCAAGCAGCCCCCATTAAATCAGGAGGAGGTTGCAATCCTAAAGTCTTACATTGAGCAATGGGATGCAGCTGAGCCATTGGAACGCAAGATGGTCTCTAAAGCAGCTGCAACCAAGGCTCGGACAAAGGCACCAGTGATGTCCATAAGACTACTAAAGGATCAAAAAGTAGTGGGTCTCTTGTCTTTCTCACCACCAAACCGACTGAAACATCATGCAGGCATACGAGGCATGGTTTCGATCCCAAGGGACAAAGAGGAAACCATCGAAACCCCCTATCAAAATGGGGCAGAAATAGACCGAAAGAAGCGTCATGGATACACTCTGGAAGAAGGAACTGTTGGAAAAAATTCAGGACGAGACTGGAGCTAAGCCTGGTATGAAAGAAATGATCAACCACTATACCAAGCAGCTCAACCAGCTTATTGCATCCTTGTCCTTGGATGAGCTACAAGAAGCGAAAGAGACAGCTGAATTATGGAACCATCAAGGCATTCCAGATGATGTCAAGGCCGACATTGCCCGGAAGAAAGGCAATGATATGATCCATCATTTTGCAACCGAGATGTGGAACCATGCGGGAATGAGGGTCTTTGTCGTATCTGCTTGGAAAAATGAGGAGGGCAAGATTCATATCGCTGGGTGAGCGATCCGATTGTTGTGATGTATTGCTTCTCACATTTGCAACAGTCACGACTATAACAATGAATATGGCAGTGCAGACTCCTTCATGAAGACCCATAAATGGGATACCATTTTACCGGAATGGGATTCTTATGCCGAGAGTGCATTTGGTAAGGACCGTCAATTGGCTTCCGGAGGATGCAGACTAACAAAAATCAGACGGTAACTTGGATGGGGATGGAGTTGTTACTCGGAAGAAAGGTCGTCAGGATAAGACCTATGTTCTTGAGGTCGGCGATGACGGATATCCTGTGCTCCCTCCATGCGATGCCATGGATCTAGAAACCAAGAAAGCAGTCATCCGGGCATTTTTGACTTGGCATTATAGTGGGTCGATGCCAGCCTGCCCATTGTACTGAGATCTGATTATTGCAAGGGAAATGTTGTGGAGATCCAAAAATTTCCGTCCCATGGAAATATGTTATACCTCGATATGCGGAGATTATTCCCGCGGAATGTCTTCCAGACGGGCACAATCTTGCAGAGCCATCGAAGTTAAAGCAAGTTCACGCGACACAGCTACTACAATTCTGGTACAACCAGCAGGAGCAAGGTGATGAGCCAGTGTTAGAATTCATTGGTTCGTGGGACAACAATAAGGAAGATATGGTGCTAGCAGCCGACATGGATGCACGGGTAACGACACCGACACAAACTACCAGAAAGTCAAAGCAGAAATCTGTGTCATGGAACCAGCGGTCGCCTGGACTGCAGCTGTCTACAGGAGCACGATTGAGGTCCCATCAAAGCACCAAGAAAGCGCGGACAGGTTCTGTACAGTGCAATTCCAAAACAAAGACAAGACCGGGAGCTCACTTGCCAGGTGGTACCCGGAATGGTATGGAAAATGACCCGTCTGACTACGAATCTGACGACCAACTGACCAATGAGTCTGTTGCCGGATTTCATGACACAGAGGAGGAGATCCCGAGGCGACACAAAGCCAGTAAAGGAAAGAGCAAGCGCCAGGACTCCATCAGCAGTGACAAGAACTCAAGCAGTGATGCTGAGCAACCGGAAGAGTTTGTGAGTTCTAGGAAAACATGCAAGAAGGTTATTGCTGGATCTCCTGTTGAGGCTGGTGCAGTCGATGTCCGGTCGAAGAAGATCACAAGGGCAGTAGAATGCCCACAACATGTTGTGCGCAAACATGGGGGGAAAGGAACCGAGCATGAGCCTTCTGCGATCAGTGCAAAACTCACGGCCAATGCACCAAAGGGACGGGTGGAACAGCCTGCAAAGACAGTTAATACGGCTGATATCATCAGAGGGCACACCCGAGTACAAAAAAGGACTGCCAAAGAATTCTTGGAAGGGTCTCCCGCAAAAAGGACAAGACATCAAGTGGTAATTCAACAAGACAAAGGGACAGTGACACAGGCCGGTAACAAGTGTGGCAGGAAACAAGTTGTTGAAGAGGCTACCAATGGGTCACCCTTGAAACGGACCAGGAGCAAGACTTTACCACCCGGTGCGGGTAAATGTTCACGAAAGCCAAACTCTTGGTACAACGATTATGTGAAACCTTGACTGATGTGGAGGTGTGACAGGGAGGATGTTTCTTGAGATAGCTTTCACGTATGCGAATGCTATCCGGTGGGGACTCATGGACTTTGTGATGTGGGCTTGGAAGTCATCCCTTAGATTGTACATATATTGTTTGTATTGTAACATATTGCTTGTCATTGCATTGTTATGCAATATATTGCATAAATTTTGTGTATGGTAAATTACATGTAGAAATATAGTCATTGCATACGATGCCCCTGCTGCTCCAGTCTGGTTATCATGGCATCTAGTGGGTTCATGATCCGACGGTGAATGTTTAGTAATCAATGTATGTTTATGATGTCTGCACCAAGGTCTGTCACCCGATCTCTTGCCTCCATGTATGCACCAAATAAATGCCTGTTGGCCATGAATGTGGTTGCTGGACGTGGGTCAGACACAAGTCTAGTTTCGGGCGCGACGATGCTGCAAACAAATCTATCGACTGTCCCACATGGAAGTGAGCCATGATCAGAATGGAATCAACAAAACTCACAATCACTATGTCCTATGCTGTTGAGCCATCGCATCGCATGGCGCATGGACTCTCCCACTTCTTCGAATGTGTTAGGTCCAGGTATAGACACGGACCTCTCTGCAACTATGAGACATTAGGAAAAATGAAAAGTGTGACAAATGACATACCCAAGTTGGCTGGAGACAAAGTGAGATCAATAACTTCCGTTCCCTCGGACATGGTTAGGTCGATCACATCCATTTCCTTGCTCATCATCTGCTCTATAGATTGCCGCCTGATCTTTGCTTCCTCCATAGGGTCTTCCCATCCGAGATCATAAAGATCATCTGTGCTGTCCCTGCCAGGATCCGAATGCACCATGCCATCTGCCCGCCCATGGTCAGAATTGTTTGCAGCATCCCCCTCCATCATTTCCGGAGAATGGGCCCTGGCATCCATCGAAAGGTCCCACCCGCAGTTGTATGGATTGTCAGTGGAACCTTCAAGCATAATGTCCTCTTCTGGGGCTGTGGTATCGTCCCATATGCAATCGTACGAGTCTGCCGTAGAAGCTGTTTGGGCGCCTTTACAGTCGTCCATGGGATCATCCCATCTGGCATCATAAGGATCATTTGTTGGAAATACTGGTCCGATTCTTTCGGAGCAAGGTGAGTCGGCCGCATTATCTATGCGGTTGTGTCAGTAAGATCAATCCTTGTGGGTAGGTTGGGTGCTCACATATGTCCAATATTTTATCCTCTATTCCCAACAACCGGTCAGCTGCAGTGTTGCTTCATAAAAGAATAACTTACTTTCTTCTGTTGCTTGCAGGGCTGTAGCATCCACGATATCCCCCCATCTGCAGTCGTAAGGATTTTGTGTCCAGGACTCATTCAGGGCCGCCACCTCTTTGATTACCGGATCATCCCATCTGCAATTGTAGGGATCATCCATCTGAATCGTAGGCTCGACTATCTCGTCACTGGTTGGGTGCAATGTTTCGACCAGATGTTCTATGAGGTTGTGTCAGAATGAGGTGGAACTCGCCTACCAGGTTCATGCTCACCTTCTTCCGATATTGTATCTGTTGATTCTACCAATCGGTCACCTTTGATCCCACAAAGCAAAAGATCTACTCACTTTCCTGTGACTGTATAACAGCTTCTGGGGATGTAGCTTGAATGGCATCCTCCCATCCGCAGTTGTATGGATCTGTTGGCGAAGACACTTCAGGTGGTACCGACCCATTCGAAATGGAATCATCCCATCCGCAATCGTAGGGTTGATACTTCAGTGGCGTTGATTGGACATCCTCATGTAATGTCGATAATTGTGCCGGAAGTTCTGGTTGGTTAGAATGGATGAGTTTTATAGTGTGCGCCAGGCTGTTACTCACCTTCCGGTCTTGCATATCCTAAACATGAGTTAGTTGAGTTTTATCATGCAATGGACTGACTAACCTTTTTCCGATGTTTGGCTTGGCGGTGACACATTTATGTCACCCAATTTGGAATGTCGAGCTGTCAAAAAGTTGGGGGTCCGAAGCAATTCAACAACATACATGTCTGGTTTGATGTGTGAGATCAGCGACCCTTGGCTTTGAATGACACTCACCGGACAGCATTCTTGTAACCTCATCGAAGTCACCATTAAAACACATCTCGTAATCTATGGTACAAGGTTGATTCAACGATGCCAGTGATCCGGGTAATGACTTACTTTTCTCTTTCTTTCCTGAAGCATCACTCCGATATTCATTACAATGGGGGAGCTTGGAACGTAACTTATATACTGCCAAGGAAATGTTAGTCATTCCCGATAGGGGTTTATAAGGTGAACTTGCATTTATATATTGGATAGGATTCCAATCCGATGATTCCTTGGAATCTCGGAATGCTATCCGGTTTGGGTGGAACCCACGACTCTAAGGGGACATATGTGCCCCACCAATCTATGGGGTCCTCCTGCAATGCGGGGCGTGCCTCTACTGGGGAATCAGTGGATACACTACCATGACATTGAGTGGGATTGGAATTGTAAAAGACGCTGGTCCATATGTTGCCAGCATCTGGAGAGAACAAGTCGCCAGCCTCCGAAGAGACTGGAGTGGCAAAACGAACTTGTCTCTGAGACATGAATGTCAGTGTGAAAACAAAGTCCGAGAAGGTAAGGAGTTGCCAAGATTAGTACCTTGATATCTGGACCACCGACTGTGGCAACCGCATACGTGGGACAATGATCAATGAAAATCTTCTATTACGTTATAATTATATTATATCTCGGTCCACACTGCCGTTCTACATTCGCCATGCGGACTCGGAAACACTCACAACCATCAAATTGGTATAGATCCCGACCTTTGTAAAATTTCCCAGAGTCATTCTTCTTTCCCTTCCGCATAGCATTACCCCAACTCACCAACATCTTTCATCTACTCCTATGACATCTTCTGAACAAGCAGACGCTGCCCTCAACAATACTTTGAAAGATGTTCAATCGCTTATCAAGCGATGTATGAAGTTGAAAGAGGGTGATTCAGTGACGGGGTTAGCATTGTCGGATGAGATTGCCAGACGGGTGGTATGTACCGTTGCCGTTGCCGTTGCCATTGATTATCTAGTTAATTCTGGACTACGGCGATAATTTGTCACAGGCAAAAGATTTAAAGCTCTATGGAGGGAGCGCAACATCATTCTCTCCCCAGCTGCTGTCATGTGCAGTGGTCGTACGGCAGTACTCGAAAGGCAGCATGTTTGAATCATTGCCGGACTGGACGACTGTCGGCAACAATGACCCACACATCAAGGATCACCCACGTTTCCACAAGAATGCATCAGCCCACTCCTGACACCAGAATACACCGCCGGGGCCCACCAGTATGCAGGGGAGCATCTGTATGAGCCCATGCATATGAAGGGATGGAGTGGGCCCACTCACTAGTGACAGCACAGCCGCCGGGCCAACCCCTAGTGTGTGAGCAATCCACCAGGCCCGTCCACCTATCCCGTTGACTGAGATCGGGCCCAGCTCATGTATCAGATAACCGGCGGGCCCGTGTTTTAGCAGCATGATGTATTGGCCCGGCCCACCCGTATCATCTGTGCAATTTCCTGGGCCCGCTCGCCTGTCCAGTTGATTGCCATTGAGACCAGCCCATCTGTCACATCACAGGCGGGCCCACCCATGGGCATATTGAAATTGGCTCGGCCAGCCCTACACACCAGGGAACTGGCCCGGGCCCACCCTTCCATGGCATGGAAGAGAAATGGGCCCAACCCACTTATCAGCTGATGGCAGGCCCACGCTACATGGACATACATCCTGTGGGCTCGGCCATTTCGATGTGACACATCGTGGGCCCACATGTATGACAGGACAGCGCATCAGGAGCACCCGCCGGACAACATCGCCGATGCACGGTGACATTTCCAATAACTTGCCAGTTGTTAATTGTGATCTAGTCGTGATTCGCACCACTGTTCGCCTGGTTGAAAAATGCCCAATCGCCAGTGGTTGTGCTCATTCTAATTTTAGCAATAATTCCTGCCCGCCATTTTTAATGAATTTATCATATTGGGCGCCAGTGTAATTCATCGCCAGTTGCGATGATGATAATTGCGCCAGATTTGACATGTCATTCTCGCCTGCCGGCGATGACATGCATGATCCTGGCGGTGGCACATCTTATTTGCATTCGCCAGCACAACTTGTGTTGTTCGCCACCACGTATTGTGCTGGTGATCCTGTAGACAGACCTGAAATACATGGGCCCACTTGAAACTCTAGGGGAAATACCTTTCCAGTGTACTATGGGCCCACCTCTAATACAATGTATGCCCATATAGACTCATGTGGGCCCACTGCAACATTTCAATGAATATGTGCAGTAGGCCTACTCATAATCATGGGTTACATGGCATACACAGGCCCACTTGAACACAATGACATACCATGATAAGGTGGGCCCATGGTGGGCTGGCCCATGTCACTCGGAAGAAATGTCAAGGTGGGCTGACCATGTTTACAGGGTTAGGTCACTGAAGGGGCTCTGGGTGGTCGAGATTGATATGTGTATTTCGGGGGACAGCAATCTAAGTAGTGCTTAGACACTTGAACCTACACAATGAGTGTTACACCATTTTGCAGGATGTATGCCAGAAACTTACCACTTCCAGAGAGACCTCTTGACAGACGTCAAAAATGTCTCTGGTTGCTTGAATGATATGCCCTTCTAAACCCAAGTGTGAGCCCACTACAACTTGAACTGGATCCCCCACCCAAAAGACGTGCTCTATATCTTGGAGTCGAACATGCATTTCTTGTCGATGACCGTCAAAATTGATCTCTAGACATGCAGTACCAGATGCATGGTGTGTCGAGACGACCGTACCGATCTCTGAGCGAACTTCTCCTTTGATTACCTTGACCGAATCACCTTTGTGCAAGAACTGCATTGAAAACACTGCGATAGTGTTCTTCAAAAAGGCTTTGTCCCACCCGGATTGCACATACAGTCAGATTTCATCAGTGTGAGGGTAGGCGACCAGTTCTACGAGATAGCGGTGACAGTTTTTGAGTAAAAGGCCCCTGTAGTAGCATTGTCCTTTGTATGAATACCCTACTATGTCCCCGTCACGAAGAATGTCAGACACTGTGTTGTCATTTGGAAGGCGAGACTGGTTGAGGAGCGCTACCGACCCCTGAGGCATGTCATAGGGGAATTCTCGTGGGGGGATCAAGACCGTGACAAAATGGTTTAGTTGATCAGGATCGAAGACATAGCCTATGTCGCCCTTGTACTTGCCATGTCGTATCCTCACCCATGATGGGCTAGGAAGTTTGATGCTTGAACGTTCCACAGCTTCATGTTCTTCCTCCAAGATACGAAGATACTCCTTCACGGAGAGACTATGAGAGGGTGGAAGCGATGCTGCAATCATTCTGGGGCTATCCGACACCACGTACAGCTGACCAGGTAACCAAGCCGACACGATCACAGGAAATCCTTTATCTCGAAGGCATCCGGTGATATAATGTGTAGCAGTTCCTGACATGCAATGAGTGACGTGCTACGCAATAGAAAAGTAAACATACTATGAACAACAAGAAGATACATCCTGTTTTCGATGGTGCCAGGAGACCAAGCAGCTCTACAAGGGGGGCGTCATTCTGAAGACTTCGCAGGGGTGTTTTCATCCTTGTTGAAAATGCTATCAATTGCTGCAGCCAATGTATGTTTGGCCGATGGTCCTAGCAAATATGTAATACTGTGTGATTGCACAGAGGAGCCATCTCTAACCTCCCCCTCCCCCTCATCATCCTCATCCTCATCCTCATTGTCTTCAGAATCCCCCGCCTCGTCATTGATAAAGCGCTACATATGATATTCAGTGTAAATATATCATATCAGAGATGAATGATTCACACACTTTGAAATTGGATGTCCTACACGACTGACTGCCCTTAGTCCCTCGGATACCCTTTCTCGAGGCAGACATAGCCACAGGTGAATCTTTCTCCATGCTCGTCGTACCTGATAAACCTTGGGGTATGTTTGTGGCCATCAGCGCGTGAAGATTTGACAGGGCAACGGTGTCATCGCCGTCACCAGAGAACAATGCTGCTCAGACGTCCTTCCAATCGTCCGGTGAGTGTTGATTGCCGAGGTAGGATAAAAATGCATCTTCCATTTGGGGGATGTGATATTGGTAGTGAGGAAGTGTTCCAGAATGCGCCAGGCATTCACATCTTCCCATGGTGATGGTATTGCCCAACAATTCCCTACGTCATAAACACAGGAATGAGTGACAATATTGATAATGTTTCATCACGCTCACTTTCGTTATTCTTGACATGCTTCGGGGCAGGTTCATCGTCACTAGACGGCATGCATTTGGCCATGGTTTTGTCTGTAGCTGTACGTGATCAACATGATTTGTATAATGACCCCAAACCTGACATACTGTATATTCAATCGCCTACTATGTGCTGCTCAGATTCTTTATTGCATCTATGAGTATCGTATCGAGAAGGTGATGGTGAAAAGAAGATCTAGCAATGGCCATGCTCAACATTTATAGTGAATGACTAATTGTAATCGTGGAGGCACTTAGTAATAACGACACAAGGAAGGTGGACTCGGAATTGTGGGCACTAGTACACAATGAAACTGAACTGATCAACGTGAAGATCCACCTTCTTTTGTCCGTATTGTGGACAGGCAGCATAGCACATCGGGGATTGCAATATTTAAGACAGCTTTGAATGTCGTGCGAAATGCGAAGATAATACTTAATATTTTGGTTGTCATCTAAGCAGATGTAAAATTTCAAATGTTAATGAGATCTTGCACGACAAGAAAAATACAAAGCATTAGCAAACATTTTGTCACTATCTAAACGTCAATGACAATAAGAAATATAAATATACTTTTAATGCTGGCATAAACTTTGAAATGAAACTTCACATTTAAGACTCGAAAAAACTTCAACTCTCGCACGTGACTAAATGCCTGCTCATGTATGAAGTTTGGACCACCGCTTAGACAGGCGTTAAAATTCAAAATAGATCCTGATGATTAAATGTGAAGATAAATCATTAAGTTTTGTCTCCAGATAAAATCGATCGCCCGCTCATGGCTGAATTATCGCCCACTCACAGTATCACTGCCCACTCATGGATAATCTCTAAGATGTGACATATTGTACACATTGGAAAACTTAACGACGACATGAGTTATGTACACGAATCTACATTAAATATCAGTCCTATACAGCAGTGTAAAGGGGACAGCAAAAGGAAATCGCTCATAAACATATACAATTACAATCTCATCTATAGGGCGTTAATTCTCTGTAAAAGCTAAGCACAACATTAGAATCTGAGATGCACAAGCAATGACCAATTGATTCTTACCACTTGCTTTGGTGGCAAGAAAACTGCAACATGCCGCGTTGATGTTTTTCATCATTTTACTGGTGCCCGGGTTGAACTTGAGTGAGCCTTTCCACTGTGTACCGGTCATTGGACCATTAGCATCATTGGTAAATTTATGTCGCTCTCGCGAAACGCCCTGTCGAATGTTGTCCAAGCGTGACTGGAACCAAGATTCACATCAACTGGACCAGAACCCCACGTTTAGTCCCGATGCAGCCCAGGCATGGGGTCTAGGCCACCAAGAGACTATTTCTACATTCCCGTCATCTACATATTCAAATCATAAGCGCCTGTCGAATGAGAGCAAGAAAAACTTACTGGTATGCACATGATACATCCCACACATAAAATCCACCTCCTCTTCCGACAGCTCATCGTCAAAATAAGTCTGGCCATTAATGTCCAGCGTGAGGCCAAACGGCACTGCTTCCCGTGAAATGCCGTCGAGAACGGAGGGGAGGACATCAAAACCAAGACTGTGTAAAGCCAGCCGCCATATGAGCCCACCGTGAAGAAGTGCCGCTCTTGCGCGAGGCTGGTTCATGAACTTGTGACGGTGTTGTTCGTACATAATATAGTCAGCATAAACAGGCCTGAAACAGGGAAGCCTGCGATCCTTGGGGGAGAGGACGTGTCCGAGCAAGTATGTACGGAGTTCTGTAAGTGGGCGCCGAGCATGAGGCAGAACTGAGATTGGCTGCAATGTCTTTATAGCAATTACTTTTTCAAGGAGGTTACAGGCAATCTTGGTGATATCCGAGCCCCAGTCATGCCGGAGGCACATCACAGCTGTAATAGCATCGGGAACCACCAGTTTCCAGGGCACCAGAGTTGACGACAGCGACTCAACGATGTAGAGCCGCTGCTTGGGTTGTTGTGCATAGGAAACTCGAATATTTGCGTTTGAGACTGACAGGAATGAGTCAGGTCCTAGATCCCAGAGATCGGGCGGGATGTCTGACAACTGAGATTGAGGGAGGGTGACAAGGTAACCTATAAAACAGGTTATAACATGCTTCTGTACGTCTGGAATTGATGTGATATTTGCGGGGTCGTCGCCCAAGAGTTTGCATAAGTGAGCCCACTGTGTCTTGTGAGTCCAATCGTTGAATGCGGTCGATCTGCCCCTGGGTGTAGAGGTGGATGCTGCAATGCGATAACTGAGATGAAAATGCAAAATAGAGACGAATCGCTCAATACAAGGTATCAAAGGTATAGAACATTACTCCTTCAGAGTAGCTCAGCTGCAGACAATCCTGCAGACATCATCCTGACTGTATCTCCATTAATCAGTAGTACAAAATGAACTCAACTCAGGCAACTCACTCGATGTCACAAAAGTTCGTAAGCACCTGCAGGAAGTCTGGGTATGCTGGGTCATCTGTCTGTTCAAGCAACCACAACAGGCACTCTAGTGCTTCTGAATAGATAAAAGCGACAGGAGGAAATATTGACATCATGATGTTGACGGGCAGCCCGGAGGTCTTCATCGCCTTGACCAACTCACTGAGCCGAGTCAAGAGGGTGCTGTACCACTAGTGTAAAGCGACAGTTGTAAGTGAATGAGAGTTCAATGCAAACAAGCGACTTACAATAGTGAGGACATATGCAATCATCTCCACGGGCAGGAGTGGGGCAGTTCTGAAGATAGCTGGTTCCTCATCGCCAATCACGACTCTTGCGCCGGAAGTCGAGCTGGGGCGGAAAATGATATAGAACACGAGCGACTTGACAATCTTGTTTCGCAGAAGCCACAGTAAGCCATTGACCTGCATGGTATATCAGACTTTATTACCCAAGGCAACTCAGAAGACTTACTGAAATGGGGAGTAATGTAGACTGTGGGACCATGAAGCGCCTCAGAAGTTCCACACACTTGTTCGCTAAGAGACTTGGGTCTGCGGCGGATGTATCATTGAGGCCAAAACCAAACACCGATCTGGTGTCCATGATAGCCAATTTGGCCACACGCTTCAAGTCAGAATTGAATCCTGCTATCCATTTTGTGGCCTATTCTAGGTGAGACAAGCCAATAGAAACAACGTACACAACATACCAATATTAACATTTCATCTGTCGTGATGGTGGTTATTCCGTCATGGGAGACAACTGGAAAGAGTCAGTATGTACAGAAGATATCAGATCGACGAGCTTCTGACCGTTTTCTAGGTCATCATGAACTAAGTTAACTGCGGTCAGA
Organism: Suillus discolor; assembly: GCF_016758755.1. Classification (NCBI taxonomy): domain Eukaryota; kingdom Fungi; phylum Basidiomycota; class Agaricomycetes; order Boletales; family Suillaceae; genus Suillus; species Suillus discolor. The sequence continues at coordinate 8,787 of NW_024541404.1, read as the reverse complement.
CTCTGCTCGAAGAGCACGTTCATAAATTGTTTCCTCTGTTCAGCATAACCTAGTTGCATGATCAAAAATGGATTTTGAACATTCCCGCAGCAAATCGCAACTTTCATCTTGAGCCGAAGGCAGACCAGGGCATTCCTCCATCGCGGAACACCCATCAGAATCATATGCAAAGTATCTGTGAAGGGAAGAGGAGTCTTGGATGTGTTTGGTTCTGGTGTATTATCGTCCAGCTGAACACTACTGACATCCACAGCAGACGACACCATCCACGACTCTGGTACAGAGTTCATAGGGGAGTAGAGGTTCACAGAAGAATCTGCGGGAGACTGCGGTGCCGATAGATACACCTCTGGCACGACTGAAAGTCGCTCGCGTGAAGTTAGGGCTTTGACCACTTCAATGTCATCAGCCATCTCCTGGAAGAAAGTGAGTATATTCCGAGGTCAGAAGAAAACCAGGGAACAGACCTGTGTAACACCAACTTCGATCTCTGATGGCGCTGAAGAGCTCTCGATTGGGTCGAAAATATCTGAGAATTGTGCCAACATATGGTTATAGTCCAACAGAAGGAAATGGGCAGACAGGGAAAGGGGAGCAGTCGGGGAATACAGGGCAGACGGGGAAAAGGGAGCAGACTGGAAACAAGAAGTGGACATGGACACAGGAATGTGTCCCATGGGATAATTGGCATAATGGGCAATTGTCTTGTAGTTACCTTTATTGCCTGCGTCGTCCTGAGGCTAAGGTATTGTCAGACGGTGTAGAGACTCATGCCTCTCATTGTGCAATATGGCAGTTTTCACTAGGGAGTACATGGCACGAACTTGTAGCATCACTCTGTGTGCTACCTGCAGCTATCTCTATATGAGGCGCAGCTTTCCCGCGCAACGCGCGCCATGCGCGCGTACCTTTCCCGCGCTTCACGATGTATATGCGCGCGCGCTTTCCCGCGCTTGAGCGCCCTATAGCGCCAGCCATCCGGAAGCATCCATCCACTGTCCACCAAGTTCCCTAGTGCATATATTTCCATTTCTCACATTTGCATATCATTCCATCTTTATTTTTATCATGGACCCTTACTTACATATATCTTTACATACCTTACTCGGTAGCGCTTCGGCTCCGCATGACAGCGCTTAGGCGCCATACTTAAGCGCCAGCAGTACATACTTACTTAAAAAAAAACTTACTCTCCCACCAGAACGACAGAGGACTTACTGGTTACTACCCACTATTCACCTAGCTGAACATAGTAGAAATCTATTTGTTTACAGCTCGCATCTCCCTTCTCTTGTCTTACATCATATCATCACTTAAGCAAACTCACTCTTACTCTCTCTCGTATCTGTATACACGCGCACGCTTTCCCGCGCTTCGCGCCATACAAGCGCGCATTCCCGCGCCTTGCGCGCACCTGCGCTTTCTCGCGCTTCGCATTGGCCAACCAGTAGCGCTTTCAGCGCATACCTCTAGATCCTTGCTGCACTCGCTTCCCCTTTAGGGTCGAACGCACTTGTCGTCTCAAGTATAGCAGACTAGGCAACGCGCGACCTTACAACAATTATAGATACAGTCAGGAGCATTGTTCAGTGCCTCGCTGTATCGTTGAACCTTCAACTGGAGCCCACCGCGAGGGGAACAGTCAGCAAGATCTAGTTCTGCGCATCTTCGCATCTAGCGCCATTTAGCACATATAGGTCAATCTCTTTGCATTTTCACAAGCTAACCATCTTAGTCACGCTTTCTCGCGCCTCGCTCGCGCGCCTTTCTCGCGCTTCAATGCCTTATAGAATGCCCATCCGTGGCACAACAAACGCGCCCAAATTCGACGGCACTACAGACAACCTCGCCGAGTTCATTGACGCATATGAGCAGCTCGCTGATGAAGCAGGACTCCAAGGACTCGACCGCATCAAAGGTATTATTCGCTACCTTGAACGCGATGATCGAGAACTATGGGGAGGCATGCCTGAAGCGGCAGTAAGTGATTATGATGCATTCATGGCAGAAGTTAAGGTAATGTATCCTGGATGGGATGGAAAGAGACGCTACGCACTCGCGGACTTACGCGCCATCGCACGAGAATACGCTAACAAACCTAATGCCCTCTTGCACCTGAACTAAGCAATTACTTGCGCGCATTCAGGAAGGTTATGCAGCCACTGATGGATGAAGACCAGTATTGGAAAGGCCGAACGCGACCGCTTATTCATGGAAGGAATCCCTAGAGATGCTCAGCCTGCAAATTCGCTTGCGCCTTATGATCAAGTTCCCCGACCACTATCCACACGACCCATATCCGTTCATGGACGTCTTTGCAGCTGCACAGTTCCTATTACCTGCGCGCGCTTTTCCCGTGCCAAGCGCGCCAGTTAACGCGCCTGTAGTAGTGCCATTTGCGAACTTAGTCCCAGCGACCGCGCCAGCGCAAGCACCGGTGCAAGCCATGGTAACTAAGCGCAAAGATCAATACTACACGAGCCGCGCAACGCAGGATACGTCCACTAGCGCTAGTGTGACAGCTGGACTCTTCTATCGCGCATCCTCAGATGTTGTACTTGACAAAAGGCCACCAGTTCCTATTCCTTGCGCCTCGTGCGCACGATTTTCCCACGCCTTCGCGCGATTCACGCTCGCCTGAACCATCAACTGCGCCAGCACACAAAGCTATACTAGACTGCATCGCTTTAGATCACGAACTCGAGCGCGCGCCCTGCGAAGCGCAACCAGAAGCGCACTGCAGGCGCCTCTTTGCCCCCATCATCATCTCTTTCTTCACCTGTTTTGCACGCTGACAATTCTTATTTGCTGCCCACATCAGCATCAATCGCATCGCCCGTAGTCAGGGATGACTCTAAACATCTATTGCACATTAATGCACCGCTCAAATCACGCTCGCCTATCGCTATCGCATCGCCTATAGTCAGGGATGACTCTAACATCTATTGCACATTAATGCACCGCTCAAATCACGCTCGCCTATCGCTATCGCATCGCCTATAGTCAGGGATGACTCTAAACATCTATTGCACAATAACGCGCCCATTGTGGAAGTTATTACGCCATCGCTTGAAACACACTCGCCTATCGCTATTGCATCGCTTAAGGATGAAATCTTGCCAATCACGCCTTCACTGTCACCGCTATCGCCGTTCACATCGCCAGAGGTCAGGGATGACCCTAAACATCTATTGCACCTTAGCGCGCCTATAGAGGAGCCTTCTACCGCATCAGAGGCTCAAGTAACACCTCGCGCCAACCAGAGTTTGTCCTCTGGTAATTCCATCTGTCACTAACGATCATGCGCATGTCGTGCTTTTTGCTTCTAGTGACTATCCCTTGCCAGTAAAGCATCCGTGCATCACACTGCCCAACCACCAAGCAGAGCATGTCTCAGGCGACCCTGGGATGACTCAGGCGCACCATATTGCGCCTGAGGACGCGCAATGCGCACACCTAGAGGCATTGTATAGTTTCCCTCATCTCATTTCGCGTTTTTTGTCCCTTTCATGTTTAAAGCTCTTAAGGAGCTATATGAGAATTCCAAACACTTTAATTTCATCTTCGCACCACCCCTTGTTCACGCGCCATGATCGCGCGCATTGTGCGGTAATTCCCGCGCCTCGCGCATCCATAATTTTAGCAGAGTCTTCACACTATCGCACTTCTATTGTCTCTCCCCTTTTAAATCACATTTCTGTCATTCAACACAAAATATATTCCAATCAGCCATCCAGGCGCGACTTAGGCGCGCGCCTGACACATACATATGCGCCTAATTCCCCCATCATCACCTTTAACTTCACACTTTCCACATTTATTCGCATTCTTCACATTCTTGCTTACCATGTCAAATTTGTTCCTGCACACCCTGACGTGCACTATTCTCTTTCACCTATGCGCCTATTGCGCCTTGATAAACCACCCTTACAGCCCATTCGCACAACATTTGCGCCTAATTCCAAACTATATATGTCTCTCGCTAACACATTTGCAGAGAAATGGCCGTTCCTCGCATGTTCGGCCAATATAATCAAATTCACGCGAAATCGCCCCAAGGCGCGCACATCGCGCGCATCCTATCAGCTTGTAGAGCACCTCTACACCCCTTGCAGCGCCTCCCATTGGCGCGCCTTCAACCTGCAGCGCGTTGTGCAGGAATTCATTCTGCCAGTTACTAGCCCGCCTCGGAGTCACAATCAAAAAGGCTTGATGAAGAGGAACCAAGCACCCCAAGCGCGCCAGCCTTGCGCCTTCTGACCCTCGCCTATGCCACACACACCACGCGCTTCAAGCGCTTCAGCTGCGCACCAAAGAAAAACACATACCATTGCTGTTTCATAGGATACCGTTCGTTTTACCCTGGGTTTCGTCCAGTGCTCTTTCATTTTTATTTTCTCTCATTATAACACCATCCAAAGGACTAATAACACACAGATATATATGCATATAGGGATCGCCTAGAAGAATATAGAAGAAAAAAAACACCAAAACAACCTTAGATTGTGCCCGCCTAGCTCAATAGGATATTATTTTCTCTTCGCACGCATGACGCGGCACCATGCTCTTTTTACCTTAGAACGCGCAGATATGCGCGCAATCTTCCCGCACCCATGCGCCTCACGTGCGCGCGCACTTCCCGCGCCTTGCTCATAGGAAGGTGTAGATGTCGACAGCCGCACGAAGAAGACAAGTCGGATAGGACATCTGCAAAGTTTACTGTTTTCTCTTCATATTTTCGCATAAAGTTTTACTCATGCTGTTCAAACCTTTAGCACCTAATATTTAGCGCACCTAGCAGGACTTGGTTTGGACATGGATTGGATCGCTCTTGGACCGTGCCACTTTGCATCATGCTCATGCACGCATATTGGACTCAGAGATCATTGTGCAACAGCCCCTTGCGCCCCCACAGAATGCAGCGCATGCAACACTCACGCATGTTCTCGCGCCTTATGCGCGCGCACTCTCCCACGCTTCACGCCATACGCGCGCGCCTCGCACACCACAGCCATATCACTCTCACATCATCGCCTCACACCCATGGTGCATTATTCACACCAGAGTCACCCTTGCAATTCGCCATGCTATGCTGCATTCCCACGCCTCGAGCGCATATGCGCGCGCACTTTCCCGCACCTTCGCGCCTCGCGCGCACCTGCGCATTCCCGCGCTTCGTGCATATCATGTGATACATTCCTATGCGTGCGCATTCATCGCCCAACAACCCAAGCATTGTACATGCATCGTACTCGCATACTATCACTTGAGATCCTCACCACACACGCGCTGAGTGGGGACACTCAGAATTTAAGTCCCTGGGAGATGTAGAGACTCATGCCTCTCATTGTGCAATATGGCAGTTTTCACTGGGGAGTACATGGCACGAACTTGTAGCATCACTCTGTGTGCTACCCGCAGCTATCTCTATATGAGGCGCAGCTTTCCCACGCAACGCGCGCCATGCGCGCGTACCTTTCCCGCGCTTCACGATGTATATGCGCGCGCGCTTTCCCGCGCTTGAGCGCCCTATAGCGCCAGCCATCCGGAAGCATCCATCCACTGTCCACCAAGTTCCCTAGTGCGTATATTTCCATTTCTCACATTTGCTTATCGTTCCATCTTTATTTTTATCATGGACCCTTACTTACATATATCTTTACATACCTTACTCGGTAGCGCTTCGGCTCCGCATGACAGCGCTTAGGCGCCATACTTAAGCGCCAGCAGTACATACTATGACTAACCAACTTACTCTCCCACCAGAACGACAGAGGACTTACTGGTTACTACCCACTATTTACCTAGCAGAACATAGTAGAAATCTATTTGTTTACACCTCGCATCTCCCTTCTCTTGTCTTACATCATATCATCACTTAAGCAAACTCACTCTTACTCTCTCTCATATCTGTATACACGCGCACGCTTTCCCGCGCTTCGCGCCATACACGCGCGCATTCCCGCGCCTTGCGCGCACCTGCGCTTTCCCGCGCTTCGCATTGGCCAACCAGTAGCGCTTTCAGCGCATACCTCTAGATCCTTGCTGCACTCGCTTCCCCTTTAGGGTCGAACGCACTTGTCGTCTCAAGTATAGCAGACTAGGCAACGCACGACCTTACAACAATTATAGATACAGTCAGGAGCATTGTTCGTGCCTCGCAGTATCGTTGAACCTTCAACGGTCCCGAGAATCCGGTCAACGGAAAGGCGGTAAAGGAGGACGAGCCGGTAGATGGTGAGGGCGAGGATGAAGGGAAAATGATAGGGGGGCCACGTGACCGATGTTACTTGTAACAACTATAAAGGTAGTTTAATCGGCAAGCATTTCAAAAGTTTGGCGCAAGTTATGCCATTCATCATTCACGACCTTGTTCCTCTGCCGGTCCTCAATGCCTGGACAGTGATTGGTGAACTCGTCGTGCTTGTCTGGCATACGAAAATTACAGATACGGAAGCATATCTTGTGAGTTCAATGCACGTTCTATTCGATAGGCTTGTCTGATACCCTTGCGAGATAGGCAATACTGTCTCAAACCATCGAAGATTTCTTGAATGTCACGACACAATGTGCACCGAGCATCCTGATAAGCAAACCAAAGTTTCATTTCCTCATCCATCTTCCTGCGTACATTCGGCGTTTCGGCCCTGCGATTGTTTTTTCAACTGAGCGATACGAGTCATTCAATCATGTATTCCGTTTATCGTGCATCCACAGCAACCGACAGGCGCCAAGTAGAGATACTTGCAGGATCTTTTCACACCAGGACACGGTCAAACATATCGCTACTGGCGGATACTGGTATGATCCCACAGTCAAGAAATGGGTCTGTGCGGGAGTACAGGTTCTATGTTACCTTGATGAACATCCCGAACAAGCAAAGCTTCTTGGCATACTGAATTCGAGTCATAATCCTCCAATACCTGGTCAGTCTAATAACATGCGCTATTACTATACTAATGATGTACAGGTTCAGGAAAAATTGAAACCACTACTCCCACTGCAACACAAAAGTCAGTGCGAAAAGACGTGGTCCTGTGGAGCACTACTTGTTGTGCGAAGATTCTTGGGACTGCTCGGCCCGGAATCGAGCTTTATCAGGCCAAGTCAGTTGTAACAAGCGAGGGAGAACATGCGAGCTTGAATAGTCATGTTATTTTCCGACAGCCGGTGGACAGGAAGGTGAGCCAGTCTTCTTTTCTTTTCATCACAACAGCTGCTCATTGACACGGCTGTGATGCTGCTTCCAGTTGTATATTGGACGTATTCGCGAGATTCTCGTATCATCCCAGGACAGTCAAACCGCAGATCATGTTGCGCTCCAGCTCTTCACATTTGCAGCTGCTCTGCACCCGTCTCTCCACCTGCTGTGCATTGATCTTACCAACAACGAGACAGTTTCAACTGGTATAGTATGTTGTGTATTTTATATGCGAGTCAAACATTCACTGTGATCACCTTACAGGACATCATTTGTGCTGTCAATATTCAACATAATTGCCTTGATTCACAGTGCACGGACATCCAACAACAACCTGTACATCAAGAACGGATAGAGACCTCTCGAACGAAGGCCACAGTCAAACACAAGTCCACGCCAAACTTTTTTCTCAATGTCTATTCCGTGCATAACTATGCTCACATCCAACATGTTGTTCCCGATACGCTTCAAGAGACACCACTTCGGGTTACCAATGCAGCTGAAGTCCGCGCTATGGCCATACGCCAACTACGAGACAAGAGAGCAGTGAAGAAAGGTGGAGATACGTCTCAACTGGCAGGTAGTGACGAGGGTATGGACGCTCAGCTATCTTTAGCGCCACCTTCTGCCTTTGATCATGCTCCGGCTAAACCACGGAAGTCTGCACCTAAAGCCAAAGCAAAACCAGCCAAAGCAAGCGCAAGTGGCTCGAGTGTGCAGGGAAAAAGGAAGATGGCACCTACTCAGCAAAATTCGGAAGCATTGATGCAACATCAAATCATCTTTACACCACCAATGGGACCTCTGCGACATGTTTACTCACAGGCACTCCAGCCACCCCATCCTCCACATCATTCTTTCCCTCCACCTCTGCCAATTCCTTCTCTTCCACCCTTACATTTGTCGCCTCCACTCCACCAATCGCCACCCCCGTTGTATTGCCCTCCCCCACAGTCATATTTCCCCTCTCAATTCCATGCTCTGCCATCTCTACCTGCTCATCATATTCACCCAACTCATCGGCAAACACAAAACGTGCAGGGCACCCCAATGGATCCACTTTCTGCAGTGCAGGCCTCTAATCGCTATATGACCTTGACGCCTCGCTTTCCTTCTGACCATCCACAGCCCCGGCATACTGGCTCTATCTCTGGACCCTCCAGCTCTTCTCGTGCCCCACCATTACACCAATTTCAACCCTTCATGTCTCCAGCACACCACCCGCCACATAATGTTGAAGGCCGCTTCCCACAGCCTCACTCAGGCTATCCTCCCCAAGAATCTCAGGCTCGATATCTGCAGAGTCAGCACTACTACCCTCAGTTTGGTGCACCATATCCTGGCGGAATGTGAACTCTGAAGGTACGCACAGAATTCATTGCCGATCAGGGAGTCGCTAATCCATCAGTGCGCGACTTCTACTTACAGGCACACAAAGACCCTCAAACCATTCAGGTTAGGTGCCTGGCGGTCTAAGTTAGATGTCTGGTGGTCGTTCCATCAAGTTAGGTGTCTGGCGGTCTGAGTTTGGTGTCTGGCGGTCGTCGTTCCATCAGGTTAGGTGCCTGGCGGTCAAAGTTAGGTGA